>NW_026653500.1:0-12668 GCF_009828535.3 Hylobates moloch | reverse complement strand
GCCAGAAACCTGATTCCTGATTGTCCCCTGGGCAGCCCCTGGTTCCCATAACATTTTGGCTGCCAGTGTCCAAGCCTGAGCAATGGCATCTGATGTCCTAGTCAGTCCATGCATCAGCAGATGTGGGATGGCATGGTGGGGGGCATCCTCTAACGGATAGAAAGATACCCCAGGATTAGAGAAGTGGAAGGCTTAGTCTGGTCTCCAGCAGGACCTTTGTCCCTGGATGAGTTCACAGCAGAGGAGACCTGGGCAGACACATGGGAGCAAATGGCAGGAACAAGAAGTGGAATTGTTGCCAGGTTGATTCCCCCTCCCAGAGATCCTTTTATTCTGTGCCTTTTCCCTTCAAGTCTAATTCTGTCTTTTCCTTTTGTTGCAATTCACAGATGCTTGGCTGACTTTACATGCATCAACAGCAGGTAAATAATCCTCTCACCCCTCCCTAGGGCTCACTAACTCTGGACATATTTTGTGTTTGAAACTGATAGGATGAGGCTTGACATGGGCTTCTCTGTTTTCATGTCCCTGTGGGTCACGTGGGAGGAAAGTGGAATCATTGAGGAGCCAGTGCTGGGTCTGATGTTTGAGGATGGAGGGTGCTGGTGACCTGTCTCCCATGGAATCCTGTTCCAAGTGGTCAGGAAAGATCCTCATCCAGGTGCTCAGGACGAGCACTGGAGGGCTCCTTAATGCTACTGGGACCTCATTCCTGGCCCTCAGGCCATGGGATCCAGTCCTCTGAAGAGTGGGTGAAAGTGCTGGTCCCTGCACCTGTGTGGCTAAGGCCTTGCCATCACTGGCAATTTGCCAGAAGGCAGAGAGGACCATGCAGGTGCCAATAAGCTCCTGAATATGGAGGGGGTCTAGGCCTGCCATTTGTAGCTGTGTAGCTCCATCATGTGTGCACCCAGAGTGAGGAGTGGGGTGTCCATTCCTGTCCCCTCCTCTGGAGTCATACATGCTTACCCATAACTTGAGCTTTTATAGACTTGAGTAGAATAGGGCATCATTTTTTCCACTATGACAAAGCTTAACCTTTGGGTGCAGTCATCTTCAATGGTGACTGTGTGCCCTGGTGACTTTGGCACTTGTATTCAAACTTGACTACTTTGCCCACTGCCCTGAGTGTTGTCCATGCCTTTTTCTTCACCTCATAATGGAGATGGATGAAGGGTTCTTGTGTTCCCCTGTAGGATCTGAATCCAGTTTGGCCCTGAGGCTGGTGAATGGTGGTGACAGGTGTCAGGGCCGAGTGGAGGTCCTATACCGAGGCACCTGGGGCACCGTGTGTGATGACAGCTGGGACACCAATGACGCCAATGTGGTCTGCAGGCAGCTGAGCTGTGGCTGGGCCATGTCAGCCCCAGGAAATGCCCGGTTTGGTCAGGGCTCAGGACCTATTGTCCTGGATGACGTGCGCTGCTCAGGACATGAGTCCTACCTGTGGAGCTGCCCCCACAATGGCTGGCTCTCCCACAACTGTCAGCACAGTGAAGACGCTGGTGTCATCTGCTCAGGTGGGCCTCCAAGACCTTGGGCTCCCTCTCTTGGGGTAGATTTTGCTCAGGAAGTGAGGTCTCATTATGTTCTGATCTCCTCCCTCAGAGCTTTTTCAACCTTTCCTATGTTTCTGATATCTCCTTAGCTCTCTCCTAGTAAACTGCATGAGTCTTCATTGCCAGGTTTTGAGAAGGTCAGAGAGGACAATGGGCCAAAGTGAAATAAGGGTCATGCCTTTGTTCACCTACTGAGGCAGCGCAAGCAGAGGGAGAAGAGGAAAGTGCCAGGTCTTTGCCTTTTAGTGTGGCTGGAAAGGAGTAACTGGGGCTGGTTTGTTCATGAAGAAAGAGGCTGATTTGGGTCTTGGCTTTGCAGGCTGCATAGGAGCATGGTGCAGGCATCTGCTCAGCTTCTGATGAGGACCTCAGGCTGCTTGTACTCCTGGCAGAAAGGGATGGGGAGGTGGCCTGGGCAGAGGTCACATGGTGAGGGAGGAAGCAAGAGAGAGCAAGAGGGAGGGCCCAGACTCTTTTCAACCACCAGCTCTTGCTAGGAACTAAGAGAAGAACTCACCCCGACCAGGGAGGGCACTAAGTTATTCATGAAGTGTTGGTCTCCATCACCCAGACGTGGTGCATCAGGCCTCATGTCTAAACTTGGGGATTCAATTGCAACATAACACTTGGACGTGACAAGCCTCCAAAGTATAGCACCCTGGCTCTCCAGGGTTCCATCTTTCCCCTACTGAAAGATTTTGCATAAGGGTTACGTGGATGAAGCACATATAGGGGATGGGGGAGGGACTGTCTTACTGGGAGGAGCCCAGAACCAAAGGCTCCTGCTAGGAAGTGCAGTCTTCTGCTGAGGCCCAATAAGATGGTGTCTTAATAGAGACACAAGGCTAGGAGTGCAGATCTGTGTCTGTCCATTTCTGGCCTGGGATTTGGGGGCTGTGAGTCCTTGACCACAACTTCCTCCAGAGCACTGCAGTGTCTTGCCTGTGCACCGGTCTGGTATGGAGCGTGCAGCCCCCATGAGGCCTGCTAGGCAAAGCATTGTTATGAATGCCTGTGGGCTGGACTGGAACATCACAGGCAGGACTTTGGCTGGAATGGCCTCCTCACATTTGCTGACTCAGGGACTACTAAGATGTGCAAGGGAGAGGGTTGGTTTTGTGTCAACCTGATTACTATGGGCAGACACAAGGTTAATCACCTTGGAGTTGGCAATAGTGGACAGGATCTGCCCAGACACCCTCTAAGGAGCATCTCTGTGGGGATGTGAATGGCAATGCCCTCCCTCTGTGATGGGGACCCAGGGTGGACTGAAGGCATGACCTGTTTAGTTCCTTCTACCTTTGTTCCAATTTTGCCAGCTTCTGTACAGTGCATCTGATCTGACCTCCTCTTTCTCACAGCTGCCCACTCCTGGTCGACGCCCAGGTCAGGTGAGTCCCCAGTGTCCTTCCTTGGGATGTCCCTTCTCTTTCTGCAAAATTATCCCTTTCTGCACTCCACAGAGCCCTCGTTCTTCTCAGAGTGGATATTTCCTGGCATACAGTTTTCCCCTGCTCTGTAACTGAGACCCTGGAATGGCGCTTCTGAACCAGACAGGGTTCAGGAGGCTTCTGTTTTCTGTTCCATTTATCTCAGCTTTCATGAAGCAGTTTCATACTGTCCCAACGGCCAACCCTTAGAGGTTTAGGAAGTGGCCTCATATTTAATTAGCTTTGGCCCTTTTCTATTCAGAGCTGATATGACCTTCCTGAGAATTGAGAGTGATTGCCAAAGTCTCCTGGGAAGCCAACGTCAGCTAAAGCCTTAAACACGGCTGCCTCCATGGGCAAGCAATGTCAGTGCAGGCCTGATACCTCCATTCCTCACTCCTTCAAACACCCCAGATTCTGCAGGGCTACATCTGCATCCAGAAGAGGCATAGGCCATGCTCGGGCAGGGGGAGGGATAATAAATATTTCTGGTGCCTCCACTTACTGGGAAAACTGATACCCCTTTGGTCAGCTCCTTGGTTTCCCTAACATTTTAGCTCGAGCTAGTGGAGTTTCAGCAATGGTGTTAGATGTGCCCATCAATGCATGTGTCAGTGCATGGAACAGGCTAACCCTTTGTGACTGAGAAGAGGACATCCCACACTTCAGAGGCAGGAGGGATCGAACTGGTCTCCAGCAAGGCCTATGTCCCTTGCTGAGCTTGCTGAGCTGCAGACTTGGGCAGACATACGGGGAACAAGTGGCAGGACCCAGAAGTGGGGTAGTTTTCATGATGCTTGCCTTCTCCGGAGTCCTTTCCTTTTGGAGCTTTTCACCCTCAACTTTAATTCTAGCCTTTGTCTTTGTTGCAATTACAGACACGTTGCCGACCATCACCTTACCTGCATCGACAGTAGGTAAATAATCCTCTCACTCCTCCCTAGGGCTCACTCTCTATCTCTGGACAAATTTTTTTTTCTGAAAATGATAGGATGAGGGTCAAGGTGGGCCTCTCTCTTTTTCATGTCCCTGTGGGTTGCATGGGAGGAAGGTAGAGTCTCTGGGGACCCAGCTCTGGGTCTGATGTTGGAGGCTGGAGGGTGCTGGTGACTTGTCTCCCGTGGAATCCCGTTTCAAGTGGTCAGGAAAGATCCGCATCCAGGTGCTGAGGAAAAGCCCTGGAGGCTTCCCTAATCCTACTAAGGCCTCATTCCTGCAGCCCATGGACTGCAGAGGTGTGAAGAGTCAGTGAAAGTGACTGTCCCCGCACCTGTCTGGCCAAGGCCTTGTCATACCTGTGAAATTTTCAGAAGCCAGACAGGACCATAGGATTGCCACCAAGCTCCTGATCATGGGGAGAGCCTGGCCTGCCTACTGTAGCTGTGTAGCTCCATCCTGTGTGTACTCAGGTTAGGGAATGGGGTTTCCATTCCTGTTAACTCCGGTGGGGTCACAGGTGCTTCCCCAAAACTTGAGCCTTCATAAACCCAGGCAGAATACGGTGTCACTGCTTCTTTGACTTTGATGAAGCTGAATCTCTGGTTTTATTCATATTCAAAGGTGACTGCCTGCCCAGGTGACTTTAGCCATTAGGACCTGCCTTGAATGTGGAATATTCCTTAGATTCTTGACATCCTGATAGGGATGGATGAAGGGTTCTTCTGTTCCCCTGTAGGATCTCAATCCAGTTTGGCCGTGAGGCTGGTGAATGGAGGTGACAGGTGTCAGGGCCGAGTGGAGGTCCTATACCAAGGCTCCTGGGGCACCGTGTGTGATGACAGCTGGGACACCAATGATGCCAATGTGGTCTGCAGGCAGCTGGGCTGTGGCTGGGCCATGTCAGCCCCAGGAAATGCCCGGTTTGGTCAGGGCTCAGGACCCATTGTCCTGGATGACGTGCGCTGCTCAGGGAATGAGTCCTACCTGTGGAGCTGTCCTCACAATGGCTGGCTCTCCCACAACTGTGGCCATGGTGAAGATGCTGGTGTCATCTGCTCAGGTGGGTCTCCAGCAATTTGGGTTTCCTCTCGTGGGGTAGATTTTGCTCAGGAAGGTCTTATTATGTTCTAATATCATGCAGAGCTTTTTCAACCTTTCCTATATTTCTGATATCTCCTTAGCTCTCTCCTAGGAAACCGCATGAGCCTTCACCACATTGCCAGGTTTTGAGGAGGTCAGAGAGGACAATGGGCTAAAGTGAAATAAGGGTCACACCTTTGTTCCCCTACCGAGTCTGTGCAAGCAGAGGGAGAAGACAAAAACGCCAGGTCTTTGCCTTTAATGTGGCTGTAAAGGAATAGCTGGTTCCAGGTTGTTCATGAAGATAGAGGTTGATTTGGGTCGTGGCTTTGCAGGCTGCATAGGAGCATGGTGCAGGCATCTGCTCGGCTTCTGCTGAGGACCTCAGGCTGCTTGTACTGCTGGCAGAAGGGGATGGGGAGCTGGCCTGGGCAGAGGTCACATGGCGGGGGAGGAAGCAAGAGAGAGCAAGAGGGAGGGCCCAGACTCTTTTCAACCACCAGCTCTTTCTAGGAACTAAGAGAAGAACTTCCCCCTGACCAGGGAGGGCACTAAGTTATTCATGAAGTGTTGGCTCCCATGACCCAGACATGGCACATCCAGCCTCACCTCTATACTTGAGGATCCAATCCCAACATGAGTCTTGGATGGGACAAACATCCAATCTATAGCATGCTGGCTCTCCAGGGTTCTACCTTTCCCCTACTGAAAGGTTTAGGTGAGGGTGAGGTGGATGCAGCACATATAGGTGTTGGGGGAGGGACGGTCTGGCTGGGAGGAGCCCAGAACCAAAGGCTCATGCTGGGAAGGGAAGGTCTTCTGCTGAAGACCAATCAGGAGGCATCAGACCAGAAACACAAGGCTGGGAGTGGAGACTTATGACTGTCCATGTCTTGCCTGGGTTTTGGGGGTGTGAGTGCTTGACTGCAGTTGCCTCCAGAGCACTGCAGTGTCTTGCCTGTGCACTGGTCAGGTGTGTGGCGGGCAATGCCCATAAGGCCTGCTGAGCAAAGCCTTGTTATGAATGCCTGTGGGCTGGGCTAGAAGATCACAGGCTGGATATTTTTTTGCAGGAGTGGCCTCTTCATACTTGCTGACTCAGGGACTGCTAAGATGTGCAAGCGAGAGGGTTGGTTTTATGTCAACGTGATTACTATGGGCAGACACAAAGTCCTTCAAACACCCCCAGATGCAGCAGGGCCCCATCTACATCCAGAAAGGCAGAGGCCATGCTCAGGCAGGGAGAGAGATATTAGATATTTCTGGTACCTCCACTTGCCAGGAGACTTTATACTCCTTTGGGCAGCTCCCTGATCCTTCTAACATTTTAGCTCTAACAATCAGAGGCTCAACAATGGCATCAGATGTGTCCACTAGTCCATGTGTCAGTGGATGGGGCAGGCAAACCCTTTGTAGCTGAGAAGAGGACATCCCAGACTTCAGAGGTAGGAGGGATTGGACTGGTCTCCAGCGAGGCCTATGTCCCTTCCTTAGCTTACTGGGCTGAAGACTTGGGCAGACATATGGGGAGCAAGTGGCAGGAACCAGAAATCGAGCAGTTTTCATGGTGCTTGCCATGTCTAGAGACTTTTCCTTTTGGAGCTTTTCACCCTCAAGTTTAATTCTAGCCTTTGTCTTTGTTGCAATTAAAGACACGTTGCCCACCACCACCTTATCTGCATCAGCAGTAGGTAAATAATCCTCTCACACCTCCCTAGGGCTCACTGTCTACCTCTGGACAAATGTTTTTTTCTGAAAATGATAGGATGAGGGTGAAGGTGGGCCCGTGTTTTTCATGTCCCTGTGCGTTGAGTGGGAGGATGTTGGAGTCTCTGGGGAGCCAGTCCTGGTTCTGGTGTTGGAGGGTGGAGGGTGCCGGTGATCTGTCTCCCATGGGATCCTCTTCCAAGTATCAGGAAAGATCCTCATCCAGGTGCGGAGGACAAGCCCTGGAGGGCTCCCTACTCCTACTGAGACCTCGTTCCTGGCCCTCTGGCCATGCACTACAGACCTACAAGAGTGGGTGACAGTTTCTGTCCCTGCAGCTGTCTGGCCAAGGCCTTGCCATCCTTGGCAACTTGCCAGAAACCACGGAGGACCATGTGGGTGCCACCTAACTCTTGAACATGGGGACAGCATGGTCCTGCCCTCTGGAGCTGTGGAGCTTCATCCTGTGTGTGCCCAGAGTAGGAAGTCGGGCGCCCATTTCTATCACCTCCACTGGGGTCACAGGTGCTTCCCCAAAACTTGACCCTTCATAAACCCGAGCAGAATAGCGTATCACCTCTCCTTCCACTGTGATGAAGCTGAACCTCTGGTTGCAGTCATATTCAATCGTGACTGCCTGCCCAGGGGACTTTGGCCGTTAGGAAGTGCCCTGAGTGTGGAATGTGCCTTAGATCCTTGACCTCCTGATAGGGATTGATGAAGAGTTCTTCTGTTCCCCTGTAGGACCTGAATCCAGTTTGGCCCTGAGGCTGGTGAATGGAGGTGACAGGTGTCAGGGCCGAGTAGAGGTCCTATACCGAGGCTCCTGGGGCACCGTGTGTGATGACAGCTGGGACACCAATGATGCCAATGTGGTCTGCAGGCAGCTGGGCTGTGGCTGGGCCACGTCAGCCCCAGGAAATGCCCGGTTTGGTCAGGGCTCAGGACCCATTGTCCTGGATGACGTGCGCTGCTCAGGGAATGAGTCCTACCTGTGGAGCTGTCCCCACAACGGCTGGCTCTCCCACAACTGTGGCCATAGTGAAGACGCTGGTGTCATCTGCTCAGGTGGGTCTCCAGCAATTTGGGTTTCCTCTCTTGGGGTAGATTTTGCTCAGGAAGCGAGTTCTCATTATGTTCTAATCTCCTCACTCAGAGCTTTTTCAACCTTTCCTGTATTTCTGATATCTCCTTAGCTCTCTCCTAGGAAACTGTATGAATCTTCACTACATTGCCAGGTTTTGAGGAGGTCAGAGAGGACAATGGGCCAAAGTGAAATAAGGGTCACACCTTTGTTCCCCTACTGAGGCAGCGCAAGCAGAGGGAGAATAGGAAAGCGCTGGTCTTTGCATTTTAGTGTGGCTGGAAACAAATGGCTGGGGCCAGGTTGTTCATGAAGAAAGAGGTTGATTTGGGTCTTGGCTTTGCAGGCTGCATAGGAGCATGGTATCTGCTTGGCTTCTGCTGATGGCCTCAGGCTGCTTGCGCTCCTGGCAGAAGGAGATGGGGAGGTGGCCTGAGCAGACGTCACATGGCGGGAGAGGAAGCAAGAGAGGGCAAGAGGGATGGAAGGTCCAGGCTCTTTTCAACCACCAGTTCTTGCTAGAAACTAAGAGAAGAACCCACCCCTGACCAGGGAGGGCACTAAGTTATTCATGAAGGGTTGGCTTCCATGACCCAAACATGGCGCATCAGGCCTCACCTCTATACTTGGGGATCCAATCCCAACGTGAGTCTTGGCTGGGACAAGCATCCAAACTATAGCACGCTGGCTCTCCAGGGTTCCACCTTTCCCCTACTGAAAGGTTTAGGTGAGGGCAAGGTGGATGCAGCACATATAGGCATTGGGAGAGGGATGATCTCACTGGGAGAAGCCGAGAACCAAAGGTTCATGCTGGGAAGAGAGGGTCTTCTGCTGAGGCCCAGTAAGGAGCCATCAGACTGGAAACACAAGGCTGGGAGTGCAGATCTGTGTCTGTCCGTGTCTGGCCTGGGTTTTGGGGGTGTGAGTGCTTGACTGCAGTTTCCTCCAGAGCACTGCAGTGTCTTGCCTGTACACTGGTCAGGTGTGGGGCGGGCAGTGCCCATGAGGCCTGCTGAGCAAAGCCTTGTTATGAATGCCTGTGGGCTGGGCTAGAAGATCACAGGTTGGATTTTAGCTGGAGTGGCCTCTTCATATTTGCTGACTCAGGGACTGCTAAGATGTGTAAGTGAGAGGGTTGGTTTTGTGTCAACCTGATTACTGTGGGTAAACACAAACTTAATCACTTTGGAGCTGGCAGTAGTAGACAAGATCTGCCCAGACGCCTTTCAAGGAGCATCCTTTTGGGGACGTGCATGGCAATGCCTCTCCCTCTGTGATGGGGACCTAGCATGGACTGAAGGCGTGACCTGTTTAGTTCCTTCTGCCTTTGTTCCGGTTTTGCCAGCTTCCGTATAGTGCATCTGATCTGACCTCCTCTTTCTCACAGCTGCCCAGTCCCGGTCGACGCCCAGGCCAGGTGAGTCCCCAGTGTCCTTCCTCAGGATGTCCCTTCTCTTTCTGCACAATTATCCTTTTTCCCACTCCACAGACCTAACCCTTCTTACCTGTGTGGATGCTGTGGGTCATACTATTTTCCCTGCTCTGTAACTGAGACCCTGGCATGGAGCTTCTTAACCAGACATGGTTAAGAAGGTGTGATCTTTCTAAGAATTGACAGTGATTGCCAAAGTCTCCTGGGAAGGCAATTTCAGCTAAAGCCTTAAACATGCCTGTCCATGGGCAAGCAATGTCAGTGCAGGCCTGATACCTCCATTCCTGACTCCTTCAAACACCCCAGATGCGGCAGGGCCCCATCTACCTCCAGACAGGCAGAGGCCATGCTCGGGCAGGGAGAGAGATATTAGATATTTCTGTTGCCTCCACTTGCCAGGAGACTTTGTACTCCTTTAAGCAGCTCCCTGATCCTTCTAACATTTTAGTTTCAAGTGGGAGTTTCTCAGCATTGGTGTCAGATGTGCCCATCAGTCCATGTGTCAGTGGATGGGGCAGGTAAACCCTTTGTAGCTGGGAAGAGGGCATTCCCCACTTCAGAGGTAGGAGGGATCGGACTGGTCTCCAGTGAGGCCTGTGTCCCTGGCTGTGCTTCCTGAGCTACAGACTTGGGCTGACACGTGGGGAGCAAGTGGCAGGAACCAGAAATGGAGGAATTTTCATGATGCTTGCCTTGTCCAGAGACCTTTCCTTTTGGAGCTTTTCTCCCTCAACTTTAATTCTAGCCTTTTTCTTTGTTGCAATTTACAGACACGTTGTCGACCGTCACCTTACCTCCATCGACAGTAGGTAAATAATCCTCTCACCCCTCCCTAGGGCTCACTCTCTACCTCTGGACCAATGTTTTTTCTGAAAATGATAGGATAAGGGTCAAGGTGGGCCCCTGTCTTTTTCATGTCCCTGTGCGTTGAGTGGGAGGATGTTGGAGTCTCTGGGGAGCCCGTCCTGGGTCGGGTGTTAGAGGGTGGAGGGTGTTGGTGACCTGTCTCCTGTGGGACCCTGTTCCAAGTATCAGGAAAGATCCTTATTTGGGTGCTCAGGACAAGCCCTGGAGGGCTCCCTACTCCTGGGACCTCATTCCTGGCCTTCTGGCCATGCATTGCAGACCTGCAAGGGTGGGTGAAAATTTCTGTCCCTGCAGCTGTCTGGACAATGCCTTGCCATCCCTGGCAATTTACCAGAAGCCAGAGAGGACCATGTGGGTGCCACCAAACTCTTCAACATGGGGACAGCACGGGCCTGCCCTCTGGAGCTGTGGAGCTCCATCCTGTGTGTGCCCAGAGTAGGGAGTGGGGCATCCATTCCTGTCACCTCCACTGGGGTCACATGTGCTTCCTCAAAATCTGAGCCTCCATAAACCCAGGCAGAATGGGGTATCACCTCTCCTTCCAGTATGATGAAGCTGAACCCCTGCTTGCAGTTGTATTCAATCATAACTGCTTGTCCAGGTGACCTTGGCCATTAGGAAGTACCCTCAGTGTGCAACGTGCCTTAGATCCTTGACCTCATGGTAGGGATGGATAAAGGGTTCTTGTGTTCCTCTGTAGGACCTGAATCCAGTTTAACCCTGAGGCTGGTGAATGGAAGTGACAGGTGTCAGGGCCGAGTAGAGGTCCTTTACCGAGGCTCCTGGGGCACCGTGTGTGATGACAGCTGGGACACCAATGATGCCAATGTGGTCTGCAGGCAGCTGGGCTGTGGCCGGGCCACGTCAGCCCCAGGAAATGCCCGGTTTGGTCAGGGCTCAGGACCCATTGTCCTGGATGATGTGCGCTGCTCAGGACACGAGTCCTACCTGTGGAGCTGCCCCCACAATGGCTGGCTCACCCACAACTGTGGCCATCATGAAGACGCTGGTGTCATCTGCTCAGGTGGGCCTTCAAGAGCTTGGGCTCCATCTCCTAGGCTGGAGTTTGCTCAGGAAGAAAATCCTAATTACATTCTGATCTCCTCACTCAGAGATTCTTCTGTTTCCTATATTTATGTAGTCTTGTTAGCTCTCTGCTAAGAATCTGTATGAATTTTGCTACAGGGCCTGGTGTTCCTGTGGTCACTTAGGACAGGGGACCAAACTGAAACAACAACCCAGACTTTATCCCCTTCCCGAGGCAGTGCAAGGAAGAGGCAGAAGAGAAAACTCCTGGCTCCCCAGGGCTCCATTTCTCCCCAGCTGAGTAGCACTGGGTGAGGGTGTCATGGACACAGGACAGACAGCAATGCAGGGGAGGAATCCTCTCACTGCAAGGAACTCTGAACTAAAGATGCTTGTCTGAAAGTGGGTTCTCATCTGAGACCCAGTGAGGAGGTCTGGAAATAGAGGCTCACGAGTTAGGAATGCAAATGGGTTTCAATTCATGTCAGGCCTTGGTTGGGTGGGGTTGGAGTCCTTGACCTCAGGTCCTTTCAGAACGCTGCTGAGCATTGCCTGTGCCCCAGGTCTGGTGTGGAAGGGCAGCCCCCATGAGGCCAGCCAGCCATGGCCTTGTTATTGCCTGTGGTCTGGGCTTCAAGATCACACAAGGGATTTTGGCTGGAGTGGCTTCCTCAGCCTTGCTGACTCAGGAACACCTAAGACGTGCAAGGGAGAGGGTTGGTTTGGGGTCAGCCGGGTTACCCTGGGCAGACACAATGTTGATCACCTCAGAGCTGGCAATGGTGGACAGGATCTGCCTTGACCCCTTACGCGGTGCATCTCTGTGGGGATGTGCATGGCAATGTCCCTCCCTGTGTGATAGAAAGTAGGATGGACTGAGTGTCATACTTGCCCATTTCTTTCCCTCCTCATTCCAGTTTTGCTGACTTCTGAGTAACGTGCCTGATCTGATCTTCTCTTCTCTTTCTCACAGCTTCCCAGTCCTGGCCGACACCCAGTCTAGGTAAGTTCCCAGTGTCCTTCCTCAAAATGTCCCTTCTCTTTCTGCCCAATCATCCCTTCCCCACTCCACAGAGCTCTCCTGTTTCACTGCGTGGATACTGTGGGGCATATTATTTCCACCCCCAATACCAACTGTGTAACTGAGACCCCAGCACAGCGCTTTTTAAACACACACGGGATTCAGGAGGCCTCTGTCTTCTTTTCAATCCCTCTCAGCTTTCATGAAAGAGTTTCATAGTGTCCCAGTGGACAACACTTACAGGTTCAGGAAGTGGGCCCACGTTTAATGTGCTCTGGTTCTTTTATATTCAGGACTCAGATATTGTTTCTGAAAATTGAGGGTGTCACTCTCTGACCTGTTCAAGGCATCATCAGGGCAGGCTCGATACCCCCATCCATCACTGTTGGAAACATTCTGAGATTATGATGGGCCACATTTGTATCCAGAAGAAGCAGAGTTTGTGCTTGGGCAGGGAAAGGGATAATAAAGGTTTATGGTGTCTCTGCTTAGCCAGAAACCTGATTCCTGATTGTCCCCTGGG
>NW_026653499.1:0-12670 GCF_009828535.3 Hylobates moloch | reverse complement strand
AACATAGTTTATCGAGGTATGTGTATGCAGCCATAAAAAATGATGAGTTCATGTCCTTTGTAGGGACATGGATGAAACTGGAAAACATCATTCTAAGTAAACTATCGCAAGGACAAAAAACCAAACACCACATGTTCTCACTCATAGGTGGGAATTGAACAATGAGAACTCATGGACACAGGAAGGGGAACATCACACTCCGGGGACTGTTGTGGGGTTGGGGGAGGGGGGAGGGACAGCATTAGGAGATATACCTAATGCTAAATGACGAGTTAATGGGTGCAGCAAAACAACATGGCACATGGATACATATGTAACAAACCTGCACATTGTGCACATGTACCCTAAAACCTAAAGTATAATAAAAAAAAAGAAGAAGAAATAAAAAGCATCCAGATTGGAAAAGAGGAAATTAAATTGGCCCTCCTTGCTGATGCTATGGCCTTATATCTACCTGAATACTCCACCAAAATCTCTTATATCTAATAAATAAATTGAGTAAAGTTGCAGGATACAAAACCAACATACAAAGGTCAGTAGCATTTCTATACCAATAACGATCTAGCTGAGAAAGAAATCAAGAAGGCAATCCCATTTACAATAGCTACAAAAATAAAATAAAATACCTAGGAATAAATTTAACCAAGGAAGTGGAAAATCTCTATAAGGAAAACTATAAAACACTGATGAAAGAAATTGAAGAAGACACACATAAAATGGAAAAAGGTCCCATGCTCATGGATAAGATAAATTAATATCATTAAAATAACCACATTGCCCAAAGCAATCTACAGATTCAATGCAATCCCCATCAAAATACCAACATCACTTTTCACAGAATTAAAAAAGCAATCCTAAAATTCATTTGGATCCAAAAAAGAGCTCAAAGTCATCCTGAACAAAAAGACAAAAGCTGAAGGCATCACAATGACTCACTTCAAAACATATTACAAGGATATAGTAACCAAAACAGCATGGTACTGTTATAAAAACAGACATGTAGACCAATGGAACAAAATAAAGAAACCAGAAATAAAGGCACATATTTATGGCCAAGTAATCTTTGACAAAGCCAAGAAGAACTTACATTGGGGAAAGTTCACCCTCTTCAATAAATGGTAGAGAAAACTGATTAAGCAGATGCAGAGGAATGAAAATGGACTCCTAACTCTCATCATATGCAAAAGTAAACTAAAAATAGATTAGAGATTTACACATAAGACATGAAACTATAAAAAACAGCATAAGAAAGCCTAGGGAAAACTCTCCTGGACATTGGTCTAGGAAAAGAATTTATGACTGAGACCTCAAAAGCACAGGCAACAAAACAAAAATAGAGAAATAGGATTATAATAAACTAAAAATATTTGACAGAGAAAAGGAAATGATCAACAGAGTGAAAAGACAACCTATTGAATAGTAGAAAATATCTGCAAACTATTCATCCAACAGCGGACTAATATTCTGAATACACAAGGAACTCAAACAGCTCAACAGTTAAAAAAAATTTTTTTTAATCCCATTAAAAAGTGGGCAAAGGGGGCTCGGCATGGTGGCTCACACCTGTAATCCCAGCACTCTAGGAGGCCGAGGCGGGTGGATCATGAGGTCAGGAGATCGAGACCATCCTGGCTAATGCAGTGAAAGCCGTCTCTATTAAAAATACAAAAATTAGCTGGGCGTGGTGGTGGGCGCCTGTAGTCCCAGCTACCTGGGAGGCTGGGGCAGGAGAACCGCGTGAAACCAGGAGGCGGAGCATGCAGTGAGCCGAGATTGTGCCACTGCACTCCAGCCTGGGTGACAGAGAGAGACTCCGTCTCAAAATAAATAAATAAATAAATAAATAAATAAATAAATAACGTGGGCAAAGGACATGAATAGACATTGTTCAAAAGAAGACATACAGGTAACCAGCAGATACATGAAAAAATGCCCAACGTCAGAATGAAAATCAAAATCACAATTAGATATCATCTTACCCCAGTCAGAAGAGCTATTTTTTAAAAGACAAAAAATAACAGATGTTGGCAAGGATGTAGATAAAAATAATTCTTACCCACCATTGGTGAGAATTTAAACAGCCACTATGGAAAAGTAAGATTTCTCAAAAAACTAAAATTAGAATTACCGCTGGATCCAACAATCCCTCTACTGGGTATCTACCCAAAGGAAAAGAAATCAATATGATATATTGATATATATCACCCTCATGTTTATTGCAGCACTATTCACAATAGCAAAGATATGGAATCAACCTAAGTGCCCATCAGTGGACGAATGGATAAAGGAAATGTGGTACATATACACAATGAAATACTATTCAGCCACAAAAAAATGAAGTCATGTCATTTGCAGCAACATGGATAAAACCAGAGGTCATTATTTTAAGTGAAAACAGCCAAGCAAAAAAGACAAATGTCACATGTTTCCACTTATATGTGGAAGCTAAAAAATTTGATCACATAGAGGTAGAGAGGGAAAGACAGATACCAGAGACTGGGAATCATGAGTGGTGGGAGGAAGAGGACAAGGAGAACTGGGTTAAAGTGTACAAACATACAGTAAGTTAGAAGGAAAAAATTCAATGTCCAACAGCTGACTGGGGTGACTATACTTAAACATGTATTGTACTCCGGTGGACACCCCAAATACCCTGACTTGATCACCACACATTATACACATGTAACAAAATTTCTCATGTATCTCATAGATTTGTACAAATAAAAAATAAAAAGCCTGGTTCCATTAATTCTTTATATTTAAAAAGGAATTAATTTTTACAGATATAGTACTTACTTTTCAATTTTATTGCATAACTTTTCATTAAAGTGAGAAAGCCGTTATATTCATAAGACAAACACAGTATCAAAGAAGTTAGAGTCATCAGGTAATGAAATAACAATCATCTCAAATTTGGATGCACATGCTCAATAACTTTTTCTCTCAGCCTAAATGCCCTATTGGCAGGGAAAAGTTATATGAGAGGGAAACAAAGTGCCAAGCAAACTGCACTGGCCCCTCAGGACAAAAACTCATCAGGGAAAGATTCAAATGTTTTAAAGTTCTGCAAAAGCAACATGAAAAACCAAAGTCCAGCATTGGGGGCGGGTAAAGGTGGGTTTATGAATAGGAAGGAAGGCTGGAAGTTTCAGCTCCCTTACAGAGTACCTGAAAAAGAGATACTTATTAGTAATTATATGAGCTAAATTCTCCTTTAGCATCTCTCAGTATTGATTCTCCGCAAAGATTTGTATACAATATTCCAATTAGCTCCTTGGGAAGAAATTTTGATGTAACTATTCTCATTCTACAGACAGGGAAATTCCAGAAGCCACTGCTGATGGGGAGTGGGGAGGGGCTGAAAAACCTGGCCACAGAGCAGAGGTGTTTCAAACGAGGGTGTGTGGCTTGGCAGACACACCTTCAATTCCTGAGCCTGCACCCAGGAGTGACAAGCCTGGACTCACAGCTGCCTGGCTTTTGAAAGAGAAAAAGAGGTCAAGTGGCCTTTCCCAGCTGGAAGATGCCTGTTGCAGCTGCTTTAGAATCCTATCCGGGAGGACACAATCTTGAAAAGAGGACCTGCCAGGAGAGCTGTGGCATGTGTCATTTGCTCCTTGGCCAAAACCATCATCCTTGACTTTCTGATGTTTATTATGTGGAACTTTGTCACAGGTTCCTACATGAAATACGCTGTCACTACCATAAAGAAACAAGCAAAAACAAAACAAAGATCTGATCTCTTATTCTCTTCAACGGTGCTTTCTTCTATTTTGATTGCCTCAAGCTTTTCGGAATGGAAACATATTCACTGTCTCAGAGGTTTCCTTTTCTCACAAAGGATGCTCCACTTCCAGTCAGGCTATGCACTGAATGCCCATTCTGTGCCTTGTGGAATTACACTGCTAGCTCCCATTCTGAGGAGTGTTTATCTTCCAAAGTGCCTCTCTACCTGTTTTCTTTGACATTCACAATCTGGGAGACCAGGCACCATGGTCCCTGCTTGACAGGTAAAGCAAGTTGGGCCCAGAGAACTGAAGTGACTTACTAAAAGTTCACGTCATTGGGCAGGTGCAGTGGCTCATACCTGTAATCCCAACACTTTAGGAAGCCGAGGCAGAAGGATCACTAGAGCCTTGGAGTTCAAGACCAGCCTGGCAACATAGCGAGACCCCATCTCTACAAATATTTTAAAAATTAGCCGAGCATGGTGGCGCATGCCTATAGTCCCAGCTACTGGGATGGCTAAGGTGAAAGGATTGCTTGAGCCCAGAATGAGCCAAGACCATGCCACTGCACTCCAGCCTAGGAAACAGTGAGACTCTGCCTCAGAAAATCAAAACAAGTTCACATTACTTAGGAGTGATGCTAGTGAGTCGGTCCTGCTCCTGACAGAAAGCAGATGACACTCTCAAGGTGGGTAATTTATAAAGGGGCTGTTTACAAAGAGAGGAGTGAGGTTTAGGGAAACCATGAGGGGCAGACCCTTGAGTCACAGAGCACTGTGCCCTGGGGGATGCCCTGGTGAAGCAGATGCCCTGTTGTCTCCTGATGGCAACCCCCACTGGCCAAGCCCAGCAAGAATCTCACTCGAGTTAGCCTCCCAGGCCAGGGAGTAATGTAGAGTGGGTCAATGCAAGATTCCAGCCCAGCCAGTGAGGCTGAAACTGGACATCCTGAATCCTCTCTTCATTAAGGCAAACCGTTCTGGATAGAACACTGCAAACATGCGAACCCTGGGAACCAGGCACACATGGATCGCATCCCAACCCTGCACTTGCTGGTTATGTCTGGATCTTCATGTCATCTATATGTTGGGGGATGGCACAACTGACATTGTGCTCAAGACTGAAAGAGGCAATGTCTGAAAAGCACATGGCCCCGTGCAGGTGAGTGCTCAGTAAACAGTGCACATTCTTGTCACTGGTCCCATCTTCATCTTACAGAACTGACAATAACCACAGCCACAGAGATTTTTCCAGTTTGGTCTCATCTCAACTGGGTGCTACAGATTTGCCATGAAATATTTTCAGGGATTTGTACAAATAATTGCAGACCTCATGATACAAAGTATTTCTTGGGCAAATTTCAAGAATTTGAAAGCTGTATCACACCTTCCTCTACACATATCTAAAGGCACTGGGCTCGTAAAATATAGAGGATGGGTTGAAATGAAATACAGTGGAAAATAAGAAATGAACACTGCTGAATTCAGTACCAAGTTTAATCTCGATGCTCCTATATAAAGACAAGGTCTTTTTTAGCCCCACCCTACTTGTGCCATCCTTAAACCCCTACCTCACACCCTTCCAGCAGTCCCAGATCTGCGCACAGTTCCATTTATCTAGGGAAGACTGACACTCTCAGGTGCTTACCTCTCAGTGCCAGGCCAGCTTAGGATTTCAAGAATTTCAATAACTTAGATGGCAGGAGAGAAAGAGGAGGCCTGAGAAGAAAAAGAAGAGACATGTGGACATCAGAAGGGCATGGAGGATGACCTGAAAAGGAAAGGGGATGGGAAGTGAACAGGTGAGAGAAAAGGGTCTCGGGGGCTTAACCTGCAATAACACAGCAAGTGGGTCTACAATGGGTGGGAAGTTTGAACAGGCAAACAAGAGAATGAGATAAAGCACTGCTTTGCCCAGTAATGCCCTCCTAAGAGCTTTACACTTTTAGAGAATTCCAAACCCTTAAAATCCTTTGCTAGCATAGAAAAGGATCTGACACTTCTGTCTGTACATCAGAAGGGTGTGAGCTCTGCGTTTCCATACAGGCATACCTAATTTTGTTGCACTTCACCTTTACTGTGGTTCACAGATACTGCGTTTTTTACAAATTGAAGATTTGTGGCAACCCTGCATCTAGTGAGTCTATTGGAACCATTTTTTCCAAAAGCATGAGCTCACATTTTGGTAATCTGCATTTTTCAAACTTTTCTGTTACTATTGTTATTATATTGGTCATGGTGATCTGTGATCAGTAATCTATTTTTTTTTTTTTTTTGAGATGGGGTCTCACTCTGTTGCCCAGACTGGAGTGCAGTCCATTTTAAAAAAGAGTTCTTTGATAATTTTATAAAAGACTATAGGCTAGGCACACTGGTTCATGCTTGTAATCCCAGCATTCTGGAAGGCTGAGGCAGGCAGACTGCTCGAGCTCAGGAGTTCAAGACCAGTCCGGGCAACATGGCAAAACCCTGTCTCTACAAAAAATTAAATAAATAAATAAATAAATAAATAAATAAATAATAAATAAATAAATAAATAAATAATAAATAAATAAATGACTGCAATGGTTTGCTAGTGCAGATTTCTTAAGCCAATTTTGATCTTTTCTTAGAGAATAGTCCATTTCATTCAGATTTTCAAATTTATTAGTACATGACCATAAAGAACTTACAATTTTTAAAACTTCTTTATCCTATTTTTGTTCACATTCCTGTCATTCTATTTTTGCTACATCTACATATTTCATTTTTCCTTTTCAGTGTTTTGAGAATATTTATGCTATTTTTAAGAGTTTCCTTGATATTTTCCAAAAGGATTATTTATCTTACATTTTTCTAACAGTGAAATTAACACTTCAACTCTTTCTGATAATGTAGAATATTGTAGTTAACAGCTCCTCTTTCATCTCTACCTCAATCTCAAGGCCCTATCAATTCTTAGTTTTTGTTAACAAAGGCTAAGATAGTCTTACCCAGATACTTACTACTAACATATTGCTTTTCCCATTATTTAAAAACTTTTTTTTTCAAATAAAAGGTCTCACATATTTGTTACTAAACCACCCTACTAGTGCAGAGCATATACACAAAGAGAAAAACCATTTTCCCAATAAAACATATCTGACTGTCCAGATGGTGGTGACATTTTCAGTCTGATATGGTAAGATGACAGTGACCTTGATACAGCATAAATATGTGTGCCATCTCATTTGCAATTCCTTACAGACCCAGCGTGGTTCCTCTCCAGTGTCTCCTCTTGGAACTGTACCTGATTTTATTATCAGTTTTCATCTGAATGCACTGGGGAATGAGACAATTTTGCTTTCGTTTCTTGGCCTGAAATCACTTGACCCTGAAAGACTTGTGAGAAGACAGGGTGAGAAATAGAGTCAACTGTACACAACATGATGATGAAGGAAGGAAGAGCGAGGGGGCTGCTTTTTCCATTATTTATCCTTTTGAGGAATTCAACATCTCACTCCATCTTATAAACAGTTACAATTATTTAATGTTTAAGTTATTTCAGTGTTCAGTGCTTTTGATATGAGGTTGATTTAATAAACTGTTTTCTTTCATCTCTAAGTTGATTAATCTTTAAGTCGTTTCTTTCTCCAGAATAGTACATAAGTGGTATAATTTCTCAATGCTTGAATGTCTGAAGCTGTCTCTCCATTGCCTTCACTTATGAAAGGCATCTTCACTAGGGATAAATTCTTGGATTAAAAATCTTCTCCTCTAGAGCTCCCTATTACCTTCCAGCATTCTATAAGGCTAGCCTGGTTTTTCCTTTTTTGTAAGTAACTGGCTTTTGTTTGTGCTTTTATCCTTATAACTTACCATTTGGCCAGGATGCATCTAATTATAGAACCCTCTTCTCATAGGTTTTTCTGGAACATGATGAGCCCTTTCAATCTGTACATGCAGCTCTTTCTCTGGCCACCAGAATCTTTATTCAACTATATTTCTGAATATTGCTTCCGCTCCACTTGTTCTGTTCTTTTCTTCAGAGATACCAAATACTGCTATGCAGAAGTGCCAGGCTCTGTCCTAGTATCTGCTATCCACTCTCATGAGTACCATCTCTATGTACTCTGAGTTCCGAGAGAACTTTTTGTTTGTTCTTGTCATGCTAATCCTATTTTATGAAGTTATTTTTTGTTTCTAATGTGCACTTTGGCTTCTGCATTTTTATTTTACTTATTTATTTTTATTCTTTTGAGACAGAGTCTCACTTTGTTGCCCAGGCTGGAGTGCAAAGGCGTGATCTCGGCTCACTGGAACCTCTGCCTCCCAGGTTCAAGTGATTCTCCTGTCTCAGCCTCCCGAGTAGCTACGATCACAGGTGCCCACCACTGCCTGGCTAATTCTGTATTTTTTTGTAAAGACGGGGTTTCACCATGTTGAAAAGGCTAGTCTTGAACTCCTGACCTTAGATGGTCCGCCCACCTCAGCCTCCTAAAGTGCTGGGATTACAGGCGTAAGCCACCGTGCCTGGCCTTCTGCATTTTTAAGTTTCTGTGGTTCCACCATTCGCACCTCGGCCTGTTCTTTCATTATGGCTTTCTATTTCTACTTCAAAAATGGCACATCTTCTGGTATTTTTTTGAAGAGGCCCAATAGTTTCTCGAAAATTTCTTCTAACTCCTGAAACTGAGATTATACACTGATCATATATGATTTTATGACTCTTTAAAACAATGTTTCTCAGTATCCTGTCCTAAGTCCCAAGTTTTACCACTTTTACTTCACCCAGACCTCTGGCCACTTTATTCATCTTTGGCTATACCAAGAGATATTTCTGGTAATAGGACTATTATTTTTGTTTACCTTTCAATGTTTAAAAAATGTCTTGCCTTGTATATACATGCTCCAGTAATAATTATTTTGAAAAAAAAAAAGTTTTTAAGCCTGTGAACAAAACAATAAAAAACTTTTTCTATCCCACAAAGAGCACAATAAAAAAAAAATGAACATCTGTTAATCTAGGATACAGTATATAGAAAAGTTATGGTATCAAGATGATAGTTTAAAGATATATATTTTTGCTTTCAAAAGCAAGGATTCTAATATATTAAGAAAATAGAAAGACAGTATTATTTAACCCTGTTCTCACATAAGCACCAATTTTATTCCAAATAATCACATAATTTTAAGAAATAATGTTCCTAATATATTTTTACAAAAAGTAACTTCAGTGTCATACATTCTAGAAATGCCATCTTGTACATTAGTACTACCTTACCTGAACTGAAACATTCCAGAAGTTCCAATACCTTCTACAGATTTCATTTTTACAGTTCAAAAAAATTATTTATTTTTCATGATAAATGATGCTACTGGTAACTTTACTTGGTAGAATTGTAATTACTTTGGTAATTTCTCACATATACTATATTAAAAAATTAGCCAGTCTAATGGCTTGCACTGGAGACCAGGGAGTTACATTTTGTTAAACCCAAATTGAACAGAGTTGAATTTAGATTAACACAGAGAAATGCATGCTCTGGGTTAGTTGTCCTTTGTATTTCTTGAAGCATCAGATGAATCATAAAAAGTTCAAAGAGCTTCTTATTACTCCTGTAAAAAAAAATGAATATATTATTTACTTACACATACTTAGAGAGTTTATCTGCAATGACACTGAAAGATAATTTATGTGTAAATATGAGGAAATGGCATCTGTTTTTCAAAATAGTGGAGAAAATAGGCGACTAAAAGATTAGGATGCTGAAACAAACAAAATAGGTTTTATGAGATAAACCTGAAGCAGAAAACCACTGGGGAAAAAAGAAAACTTTTTTTTCTTTTGAGACAAGGATAGTACAACCTTATGTACTATCCTAATACAAAAAGATTTACATCTTTTGTGGTCTTAAAGATTTATTTTAAGATTTGCTTGAGCATCAACTATTCCCAGTCTTCTTGTTCAAGCTTTGTTTTTTTATCTAAGTCTAAAATGAACCTAAGCTACAAACACATCACGAATAGTAAAACATTTTGGCCCAAGGTTATACTTGCACTTTGGGACTACTTTAAAAAAAAAAAAAATCCCATGAATTAAGAAGTAAAAAAGAAGTAAATCTAAGTAATGTTATTGCAGCTTCATGGCACCCTAGGGTAACTGCAATAGGCCTTACTGGGAATTTACTGAAATCAAGAGAATCACGGTGTAGTCTGCAAGAAAAGGAAGACAGTAAATTGACAAATTCAGCACCAGTAATTTGGTCAGTCAAATTATAAGGTTATAATTTGACAATAATTTATTACAATCCTCTACTAGGCATGTTACCAAATAGAACATATGGATCTCTTAATCCCTATCTACAAATAATTTCAAGATGCATTGCATTTACTACTCAAGTATATGGAAGCCTGGTAAAATCTAAATTCTCTACCGTGGGAATCATGGATGAGGGGATGAGGCCAGGAGGAGAAGAGCTGAACCTAAATCAAAATAAAAATGTTACTGTTATACAAATGAGTTGAGATAGAAGATGTCCAGATTTGCCTCAAAGGAAACACTAGAGTATACCAAGAATCACAGAAAATACAACTTAAAATTGATGTCCTTATTTATAGTTTAGTAACTGGTTATACAAGTTTCTGAGTCAGGAGAAAGATAAGGAAACAGAAAGCCCTTGATTCTCATAAAAAAATCCAAATTAGTAGCAGTAGGCAGTCCATAAGAGTTTACTAAAATAAACCCTGTTACCAAAGTAATTTAAAATCTCTTCTGCTTGCTTCATTCTCATTCCCTAAATTCACTTTAGTACATCAATAAGAATTTGCAAAACACACTTTTATCTTTTTATTTTCACCTGTGGTATTACAGAATACCAGTATGCAAGAATTTATTCTGATATTATTACTTGGTTGCTAAAAACTGCTCTTACTTTTATATGAAGCATTTAAAGTTCATTTATCTGAAATGACCTTAGAAACAACTAGATGTTCTGAGATCAGAACTCTAATTCTAGTCTGTCACTAAATATGTGGTCTTAGATCAGCATTAGTATTCATGAATCTTAATTTTCTACATCTGTATAATGGCAATTTTTTTTTAATAATCAAAGCTTAAGTAGCATGGGATTCAGAAAGGTCTAAATCAAGCTTGTCCAACCTGTAGCCCATGGGCTGCATGCTGCCTAGGATGGCTTTGAATGTGGCCCAACACAAATTTGTAAGCTTTCTGAAAACACTATGAGGTTTTGTTTTGTTTTTAGCACATCACCTATCATTAGTGTTAGTGTATTTTATGTGTGGCACAAGGCAATTCTTCTTCATCCAGTGTGGCCCAGGGAAGCCAAAAGATTAAACACCCCTGGTCTAAATGATCACAGTAAGGTATTTTTCAATAAAAAATGTTAGAAATAAGAAATTCTTACTTGATTTTGGAAAGTTTCTGTAAAATAATACTGAATTTTTCTAGTATTTGGAGATCAAGCTTAGGGGCTCGAAGCAGCACAGAGCAAGTACGAAAAAATGAAGAGTTGCTACAGGCTTCCAGGAAAGGCTGCAAGGATTCTGCAAAACAAATCAACAGTGCTTTACCATTAGGGAGTAGCTAAAAAGGAAATTAAAAACAAATTAAAATGAGAACTATGTGAGGCATTTATAAATATTCATTTAGATTTTCATTCTTTTCATACTTAAATTTTTGAGTGAAAATATCATCATTTGAAAAATTAAAACATACAGTGGCTCTTATTCAACAAGGCAAACAAAAGATAAGATTATTTACCCTAATATTAAATTCCTATTAGGCAAAACCTAGAAGAAATCCCACGTTTGAAAGAAAGGAGGAAAGCTATTTCTTCAGTAAGTTCATAACAATAAGTTCAGTTTAAATACTATAATTAGCAACAAGAAATTCTGCTTAAGTAGTAAATTAAAAAAACAAAAATCAAACAGCCTCCAAATTTGTGAATTTCACTTGACTATTAATGACAGTTTACACAGTTACTAGATAAGGAAGAATCTTTGGAGGATAAAAGCAAAAAGGGAAAAGATTCATTTATTTATTCATTTTTTTGTCAGTAACTAGATTAAATTTATTTATTTTTAATTTTAACTTTTTATTATTAAATTTAAATGTTTCAAACACTAATGAACAACAAAGAAAGACTGAATAAAACAACAAAACTTTACTATATGATGTTTATAAGCGACAAGCCTTAAATATAAGACAAAGGGCTGAAAGTAAAAGATTTGAAATATATATAATATAAATACAAGAAAGAAAGCTGATATAGCTATATTAATGTACAAAGTAGACTTTAAGGCAAGAAGTATTATGAGAGGTAAAGAGAGACATTTCATTATGATAAAATAGTCAATTCAGCAGAAAGAATAAACAAAAAATTTCATGCATTTAATAATTTAGATGAGACTCTGGACTTTTACGTTGAAGCTGTTACAAGTTAAGACTTGTGGGGCTATTTAGATGAAATGAATTATTTTGTTTATGAGAAGGACATGAGATGAGGGGGGCCTGCAGGCAGAATGCTGTAGTTTGAATGCTTGTCCCCTCTAAAACTCATGTTGAAATTTAACTGCCATTGTAATAGTATTAAGAGTGGGGACCTTTAAGAAGAGGTGATAAGGCCATGAGGCTCCACCGTCATGTGTGAGTGCAGCCCCCTCTTGCTCTCTCTTGCCCTCTTGTCTTCTGCCAGGTGATGATGCAACAAGAAGCCCTCACAAGATGCCGGCACCTTGATACTGGATTTCCCAGCCTCTAGAATATAAGCCATTAAACTTCTGTTCATTTTAACTTACCCAGTCTCAGGTATTCTGCTATAGTAGGATAAAACACACTAAGTGGTATATGCTAGGAATGGAGCACTGGAGACAACGGTTATGTGCCTTTTGCATATAACTATGTAGTAAAAGTAGGGTAACCAAACTCATTACTTTCACAGTAATAGTCCAACAAAAGCATGG
>NW_026653498.1:0-12670 GCF_009828535.3 Hylobates moloch | reverse complement strand
GCCAGAAACCTGATTCCTGATTGTCCCCTGGGCAGCCCCTGGTTCCCATAACATTTTGGCTGCCAGTGTCCAAGCCTGAGCAATGGCATCTGATGTCCTAGTCAGTCCATGCATCAGCAGATGTGGGATGGCATGGTGGGGAGCATCCTCTAACAGATAGAAAGATACCCCAGGATTAGAGAAGTGGAGGGCTCAGTCTGGTCTCCAGCAGGACCTTTGTCCCTGGATGAGTTCACAGCAGAGGAGACCTGGGCAGACACATGGGAAGCAAATGGCAGGAACAAGAAGTGGAATTGTTGCCAGGTTGATTCCCCCTCCCAGAGATCCTTTTATTCTGTGCCTTTTCCCTTCAAGTCTAATTCTGTCTTTTCCTTTTGTTGCAATTCACAGATACTTGGCTGACTTTACATGCATCAACAGCAGGTAAATAATCCTCTCACTCCTCCCTAGGGCTCACTAATTCTGGACATATTTTGTGTTTGAAACTGATAGGATGAGGCTTGACATGGGCTTCTCTGTTTTCATGTCCCTGTGGGTCACGTGGGAGGAAAGTGGAATCATTGAGGAGCCAGTGCTGGGTCTGATGTTTGAGGATGGAGGGTGCTGGTGACCTGTCTCCCATGGAATCCTGTTCCAAGTGGTCAGGAAAGATCCTCATCCAGGTGCTCAGGACGAGCACTGGAGGGCTCCTTAATGCTACTGGGACCTCATTCCTGGCCCTCAGGCCATGGGATCCAGTCCTCTGAAGAGTGGGTGAAAGTGCTGGTCCCTGCACCTGTGTGGCTAAGGCCTTGCCATCACTGGCAATTTGCCAGAAGGCAGAGAGGACCATGCAGGTGCCAATAAGCTCCTGAATATGGAGGGGGTCTAGGCCTGCCATTTGTAGCTGTGTAGCTCCATCATGTGTGCACCCAGAGTGGGGAGTGGGGTGTCCATTCCTGTCCCCTCCTCTGGAGTCATACATGCTTACCCATAACTTGAGCTTTTATAGACTTGAGTAGAATAGGGCATCATTTTTTCCACTATGACAAAGCTTAACCTTTGGGTGCAGTCATCTTCAATGGTGACTGTGTGCCCTGGTGACTTTGGCACTTGTATTCAAACTTGACTACTTTGCCCACTGCCCTGAGTGTTGTCCATGCCTTTTTCTTCACCTCATAATGGAGATGGATGAAGGGTTCTTGTGTTCCCCTGTAGGATCTGAATCCAGTTTGGCCCTGAGGCTGGTGAATGGTGGTGACAGGTGTCAGGGCCGAGTGGAGGTCCTATACCGAGGCACGTGGGGCACCGTGTGTGATGACAGCTGGGACACCAGTGACGCCAATGTGGTCTGCAGGCAGCTGAGCTGTGGCTGGGCCACATCAGCCCCAGGAAATGCCTGGTTTGGTCAGGGCTCAGGTCCCATTGTCCTGGATGACGTGCGCTGCTCAGGCTATGAGTCCTCCCTGTGGAGCTGCCCCCACAATGGCTGGCTCTCCCACAACTGTCAGCACAGTGAAGACGCTGGTGTCATCTGCTCAGGTGGGCCTCCAAGACCTTGGGCTCCCTCTCTTGGGGTAGATTTTGCTCAGGAAGTGAGGTCTCATTATGTTCTGATCTCCTCCCTCAGAGCTTTTTCCACCTTTCCTGTATTTCTGATATCTCCTTAGCTCTCTCCCAGTAAACTGCATGAGTCTTCATTGCCAGGTTTTGAGAAGGTCAGAGAGGACAATGGGCCAAAGTGAAATAAGGGTCATGCCTTTGTTCCCCTACCGAGGCAGCGCAGGCAGAGGGAGAAGAGGAAAGTGCCAGGTCTTTGCCTTTTAGTGTGGCTGGAAAGGAATAGCTGGGGCTGGTTTGTTCATGAAGAAAGAGGCTGATTTGGGTCTTGGCTTTGCAGGCTGCATAGGAGCATGGTGCAGGCATCTGCTCAGCTTCTGATGAGGACCTCAGGCTGCTTGTACTCCTGGCAGAAAGGGATGGGGAGGTGGCTTGGGCAGAGGTCACATGGTGAGGGAAGAAGCAAGAGAGAGCAAGAGGGAGGGCCCAGACTCTTTTCAACCACCAGCTCTTGCTAGGAACTAAGAGAAGAACTCACCCCTGACCAGGGAGGGCACTAAGTTATTCATGAAGTGTTGGTCTCCATCACCCAGACGTGGTGCATCAGGCCTCACCTCTAAACTTGGGGATTCAATTGCAACATAACACTTGGATGTGACAAGCCTCCAAAGTATAGCACCCTGGCTCTCCAGGGTTCCATCTTTCCCCTACTGAAAGATTTTGCATAAGGTTTACGTGGATGAAGCACATATAGGGGATGGGGGAGGGACTGTCTTACTGGGAGGAGCCCAGAACCAAAGGCTCCTGCTAGGAAGTGCAGTCTTCTGCTGAGGCCCAATAAGATGGTGTCTTAATAGAGACACAAGGCTAGGAGTGCAGATCTGTGTCTGTCCATTTCTGGCCTGGGATTTGGGGGCTGTGAGTCCTTGACCACAACTCCCTCCAGAGCACTGCAGTGTCTTGCCTGTGCACCGGTCTGGTATGGAGCGTGCAGCCCCCATGAGGCCTGCTAGGCAAAGCATTGTTATGAATGCCTGTGGGCTGGACTGGAACATCACAGGCAGGACTTTGGCTGGAATGGCCTCCTCACATTTGCTGACTCAGGGACTACTAAGATGTGCAAGGGAGAGGGTTGGTTTTGTGTCAACCTGATTACTATGGGCAGACACAAGGTTAATCACCTTGGAGTTGGCAATAGTGGACAGGATCTGCCCAGACACCCTCTAAGGAGCATCTCTGTGGGGATGTGAATGGCAATGCCCTCCCTCTGTGATGGGGACCCAGGGTGGACTGAAGGCATGACCTGTTTAGTTCCTTCTACCTTTGTTCCAATTTTGCCAGCTTCTGTACAGTGCATCTGATCTGACCTCCTCTTTCTCACAGCTGCCCACTCCTGGTCGACGCCCAGGTCAGGTGAGTCCCCAGTGTCCTTCCTTGGGATGTCCCTTCTCTTTCTGCAAAATTATCCCTTTCTGCACTCCACAGAGCCCTCGTTCTTCTCAGAGTGGATATTTCCTGGCATACAGTTTTCCCCTGCTCTGTAACTGAGACCCTGGAATGGCGCTTCTGAACCAGACAGGGTTCAGGAGGCTTCTGTTTTCTGTTCTATTTATCTCAGCTTTCATGAAGCAGTTTCATACTGTCCCAACGGCCAACCCTTAGAGGTTTAGGAAGTGGCCTCATATTTAATTAGCTTTGGCCCTTTTCTATTCAGAGCTGATATGACCTTCCTGAGAATTGAGAGTGATTGCCAAAGTCTCCTGGGAAGCCAACGTCAGCTAAAGCCTTAAACACGGCTGCCTCCATGGGCAAGCAATGTCAGTGCAGGCCTGATACCTCCATTCCTCACTCCTTCAAACACCCCAGATTCTGCAGGGCTACATCTGCATCCAGAAGAGGCATAGGCCATGCTCGGGCAGGGGGAGGGATAATAAATATTTCTGGTGCCTCCACTTACTGGGAAAACTGATACCCCTTTGGTCAGCTCCTTGGTTTCCCTAACATTTCAGCTCGAGCTAGTGGAGTTTCAGCAATGGTGTTAGATGTGCCCATCAATGCATGTGTCAGTGCATGGAACAGGCTAACCCTTTGTGACTGAGAAGAGGACATCCCACACTTCAGAGGCAGGAGGGATCGAACTGGTCTCCAGCAAGGCCTATGTCCCTTGCTGAGCTTGCTGAGCTGCAGACTTGGGCAGACATACGGGGAACAAGTGGCAGGACCCAGAAGTGGGGTAGTTTTCATGATGCTTGCCTTCTCCGGAGTCCTTTCCTTTTGGAGCTTTTCACCCTCAACTTTAATTCTAGCCTTTGTCTTTGTTGCAATTACAGACACGTTGCCGACCATCACCTTACCTGCATCGACAGTAGGTAAATAATCCTCTCACTCCTCCCTAGGGCTCACTCTCTATCTCTGGACAAATTTTTTTTTCTGAAAATGATAGGATGAGGGTCAAGGTGGGCCTCTCTCTTTTTCATGTCCCTGTGGGTTGCATGGGAGGAAGGTAGAGTCTCTGGGGACCCAGCTCTGGGTCTGATGTTGGAGGCTGGAGGGTGCTGGTGACTTGTCTCCCGTGGAATCCCGTTCCAAGTGGTCAGGAAAGATCCGCATCCAGGTGCTGAGGAAAAGCCCTGGAGGCTTCCCTAATCCTACTAAGGCCTCATTCCTGCAGCCCATGGACTGCAGAGGTGTGAAGAGTCAGTGAAAGTGACTGTCCCCGCACCTGTCTGGCCAAGGCCTTGTCATACCTGTGAAATTTTCAGAAGCCAGACAGGACCATAGGATTGCCACCAAGCTCCTGATCATGGGGAGAGCCTGGCCTGCCTACTGTAGCTGTGTAGCTCCATCCTGTGTGTGCCCAGGTTAGGGAATGGGGTTTCCATTCCTGTTAACTCCGGTGGGGTCACAGGTGCTTCCCCAAAACTTGAGCCTTCATAAACCCAGGCAGAATACGGTGTCACTGCTTCTTTGACTTTGATGAAGCTGAATCTCTGGTTTTATTCATATTCAAAGGTGACTGCCTGCCCAGGTGACTTTAGCCATTAGGACCTGCCTTGAATGTGGAATATTCCTTAGATTCTTGACATCATGATAGGGATGGATGAAGGGTTCTTCTGTTCCCCTGTAGGATCTCAATCCAGTTTGGCCGTGAGGCTGGTGAATGGAGGTGACAGGTGTCAGGGCCGAGTGGAGGTCCTATACCAAGGCTCCTGGGGCACCGTGTGTGATGACAGCTGGGACACCAATGATGCCAATGTGGTCTGCAGGCAGCTGGGCTGTGGCTGGGCCACGTCAGCCCCAGGAAATGCCCGGTTTGGTCAGGGCTCAGGACCCATTGTCCTGGATGACGTGCGCTGCTCAGGGAATGAGTCCTACCTGTGGAGCTGTCCTCACAATGGCTGGCTCTCCCACAACTGTGGCCATGGTGAAGATGCTGGTGTCATCTGCTCAGGTGGGTCTCCAGCAATTTGGGTTTCCTCTCGTGGGGTAGATTTTGCTCAGGAAGGTCTTATTATGTTCTAATATCATGCAGAGCTTTTTCAACCTTTCCTATATTTCTGATATCTCCTTAGCTCTCTCCTAGGAAACCACATGAGCCTTCACCACATTGCCAGGTTTTGAGGAGGTCAGAGAGGACAATGGGCTAAAGCGAAATAAGGGTCACACCTTTGTTCCCCTACCGAGGCTGTGCAAGCAGAGGGAGAAGACAAAAACGCCAGGTCTTTGCCTTTAATGTGGCTGTAAAGGAATAGCTGGGGCCAGGTTGTTCATGAAGATAGAGGTTGATTTGGGTCGTGGCTTTGCAGGCTGCATAGGAGCATGGTGCAGGCATCTGCTCGGCTTCTGCTGAGGACCTCAGGCTGCTTGTACTGCTGGCAGAAGGGGATGGGGAGCTGGCCTGGGCACAGGTCACATGGTGGGGAAGGAAGCAAGAGAGAGCAAGAGGGAGGGCCCAGACTCTTTTCAACCACCAGCTCTTTCTAGGAACTAAGAGAAGAACTTCCCCCTGACCAGGGAGGGCACTAAGTTATTCATGAAGTGTTGGCTCCCATGACCCAGACATGGCACATCCAGCCTCACCTCTATACTTGAGGATCCAATCCCAACATGAGTCTTGGATGGGACAAACATCCAATCTATAGCATGCTGGCTCTCCAGGGTTCTACCTTTCCCCTACTGAAAGGTTTAGGTGAGGGTGAGGTGGATGCAGCACATATAGGTGTTGGGGGAGGGACGGTCTGGCTGGGAGGAGCCCAGAACCAAAGGCTCATGCTGGGAAGGGAAGGTCTTCTGCTGAGGACCAATCAGGAGGCATCAGACCAGAAACACAAGGCTGGGAGTGGAGACTTATGACTGTCCATGTCTTGCCTGGGTTTTGGGGGTGTGAGTGCTTGACTGCAGTTGCCTCCAGAGCACTGCAGTGTCTTGCCTGTGCACTGGTCAGGTGTGGGGTGGGCAATGCCCATAAGGCCTGCTGAGCAAAGCCTTGTTATGAATGCCTGTGGGCTGGGCTAGAAGATCACAGGCTGGATATTTTTTTGCAGGAGTGGCCTCTTCATACTTGCTGACTCAGGGACTGCTAAGATGTGCAAGCGAGAGGGTTGGTTTTATGTCAACGTGATTACTATGGGCAGACACAAAGTCCTTCAAACACCCCCAGATGCAGCAGGGCCCCATCTACATCCAGAAAGGCAGAGGCCGTGCTCAGGCAGGGAGAGAGATATTAGATATTTCTGGTACCTCCACTTGCCAGGAGACTTTATACTCCTTTGGGCAGCTCCCTGATCCTTCTAACATTTTAGCTCTAACAATCAGAGGCTCAACAATGGCATCAGATGTGTCCACTAGTCCATGTGTCAGTGGATGGGGCAGGCAAACCCTTTGTAGCTGAGAAGAGGACATCCCAGACTTCAGAGGTAGGAGGGATTGGACTGGTCTCCAGCGAGGCCTATGTCCCTTCCTTAGCTTACTGGGCTGAAGACTTGGGCAGACATATGGGGAGCAAGTGGCAGGAACCAGAAATCGAGCAGTTTTCATGGTGCTTGCCATGTCTAGAGACTTTTCCTTTTGGAGCTTTTCACCCTCAAGTTTAATTCTAGCCTTTGTCTTTGTTGCAATTAAAGACACGTTGCCCACCACCACCTTATCTGCATCAGCAGTAGGTAAATAATCCTCTCACACCTCCCTAGGGCTCACTGTCTACCTCTGGACAAATGTTTTTTTCTGAAAATGATAGGATGAGGGTGAAGGTGGGCCCGTGTTTTTCATGCCCCTGTGCGTTGAGTGGGAGGATGTTGGAGTCTCTGGGGAGCCAGTCCTGGTTCTGGTGTTGGAGGGTGGAGGGTGCCGGTGATCTGTCTCCCATGGGATCCTCTTCCAAGTATCAGGAAAGATCCTCATCCAGGTGCTGAGGACAAGCCCTGGAGGGCTCCCTACTCCTACTGGGACCTCGTTCCTGGCCCTCTGGCCATGCACTACAGACCTACAAGAGTGGGTGACAGTTTCTGTCCCTGCAGCTGTCTGGCCAAGGCCTTGCCATCCTTGGCAACTTGCCAGAAACCACGGAGGACCATGTGGGTGCCACCTAACTCTTGAACATGGGGACAGCATGGTCCTGCCCTCTGGAGCTGTGGAGCTTCATCCTGTGTGTGCCCAGAGTAGGAAGTCGGGCGCCCATTTCTATCACCTCCACTGGGGTCACAGGTGCTTCCCCAAAACTTGACCCTTCATAAACCCGAGCAGAATAGCGTATCACCTCTCCTTCCACTGTGATGAAGCTGAACCTCTGGTTGCAGTCATATTCAATCGTGACTGCCTGCCCAGGGGACTTTGGCCATTAGGAAGTGCCCTGAGTGTGGAATGTGCCTTAGATCCTTGACCTCCTGATAGGGATTGATGAAGAGTTCTTCTGTTCCCCTGTAGGACCTGAATCCAGTTTGGCCCTGAGGCTGGTGAATGGAGGTGACAGGTGTCAGGGCCGAGTAGAGGTCCTATACCGAGGCTCCTGGGGCACCGTGTGTGATGACAGCTGGGACACCAATGATGCCAATGTGGTCTGCAGGCAGCTGGGCTGTGGCTGGGCCACGTCAGCCCCAGGAAATGCCCGGTTTGGTCAGGGCTCAGGACCCATTGTCCTGGATGACGTGCGCTGCTCAGGGAATGAGTCCTACCTGTGGAGCTGTCCCCACAACGGCTGGCTCTCCCACAACTGTGGCCATAGTGAAGACGCTGGTGTCATCTGCTCAGGTGGGTCTCCAGCAATTTGGGTTTCCTCTCTTGGGGTAGATTTTGCTCAGGAAGCGAGGTCTCATTATGTTCTAATCTCCTCACTCAGAGCTTTTTCAACCTTTCCTGTATTTCTGATATCTCGTTAGCTCTCTCCTAGGAAACTGTATGAATCTTCACTACATTGCCACGTTTTGAGGAGGTCAGAGAGGACAATGGGCCAAAGTGAAATAAGGGTCACACCTTTGTTCCCCTACTGAGGCAGCGCAAGCAGAGGGAGAATAGGAAAGCGCTGGTCTTTGCATTTTAGTGTGGCTGGAAACAAATGGCTGGGGCCAGGTTGTTCATGAAGAAAGAGGTTGATTTGGGTCTTGGCTTTGCAGGCTGCATAGGAGCATGGTATCTGCTTGGCTTCTGCTGATGGCCTCAGGCTGCTTGCGCTCCTGGCAGAAGGAGATGGGGAGGTGGCCTGAGCAGACGTCACATGGTGGGGGAGGAAGCAAGAGAGGGCAAGAGGGATGGAAGGTCCAGGCTCTTTTCAACCACCAGTTCTTGCTAGAAACTAAGAGAAGAACCCACCCCTGACCAGGGAGGGCACTAAGTTATTCATGAAGGGTTGGCTTCCATGACCCAAACATGGCGCATCAGGCCTCACCTCTATACTTGGGGATCCAATCCCAACATGAGTCTTGGCTGGGACAAGCATCCAAACTATAGCACGCTGGCTCTCCAGGGTTCCACCTTTCCCCTACTGAAAGGTTTAGGTGAGGGCAAGGTGGATGCAGCACATATAGGCATTGGGAGAGGGATGATCTCACTGGGAGAAGCCGAGAACCAAAGGTTCATGCTGGGAAGAGAGGGTCTTCTGCTGAGGCCCAGTAAGGAGCCATCAGACTGGAAACACAAGGCTGGGAGTGCAGATCTGTGTCTGTCCGTGTCTGGCCTGGGTTTTGGGGGTGTGAGTGCTTGACTGCAATTTCCTCCAGAGCACTGCAGTGTCTTGCCTGTACACTGGTCAGGTGTGGGGCGGGCAGTGCCCATGAGGCCCGCTGAGCAAAGCCTTGTTATGAATGCCTGTGGGCTGGGCTAGAAGATCACAGGTTGGATTTTAGCTGGAGTGGCCTCTTCATATTTGCTGACTCAGGGACTGCTAAGATGTGTAAGTGAGAGGGTTGGTTTTGTGTCAACCTGATTACTATGGGTAGACACAAACTTAATCACTTTGGAGCTGGCAGTAGTAGACAAGATCTGCCCAGACGCCTTTCAAGGAGCATCCTTTTGGGGACGTGCATGGCAATGCCTCTCCCTCTGTGATGGGGACCTAGCATGGACTGAAGGCGTGACCTGTTTAGTTCCTTCTGCCTTTGTTCCGGTTTTGCCAGCTTCCGTATAGTGCATCTGATCTGACCTCCTCTTTCTCACAGCTGCCCAGTCCCGGTCGACGCCCAGGCCAGGTGAGTCCCCAGTGTCCTTCCTCGGGATGTCCCTTCTCTTTCTGCACAATTATCCTTTTTCCCACTCCACAGACCTAACCCTTCTTACCTGTGTGGATGCTGTGGGTCATACTATTTTCCCTGCTCTGTAACTGAGACCCTGGCATGGAGCTTCTTAACCAGACATGGTTAAGAAGGTGTGATCTTTCTAAGAATTGACAGTGATTGCCAAAGTCTCCTGGGAAGGCAATTTCAGCTAAAGCCTTAAACATGCCTGTCCATGGGCAAGCAATGTCAGTGCAGGCCTGATACCTCCATTCCTGACTCCTTCAAACACCCCAGATGCGGCAGGGCCCCATCTACCTCCAGACAGGCAGAGGCCATGCTCGGGCAGGGAGAGAGATATTAGATATTTCTGTTGCCTCCACTTGCCAGGAGACTTTGTACTCCTTTAAGCAGCTCCCTGATCCTTCTAACATTTTAGTTTCAAGTGGGAGTTCCTCAGCATTGGTGTCAGATGTGCCCATCAGTCCATGTGTCAGTGGATGGGGCAGGTAAACCCTTTGTAGCTGGGAAGAGGGCATTCCCCACTTCAGAGGTAGGAGGGATCGGACTGGTCTCCAGTGAGGCCTGTGTCCCCGGCTGTGCTTCCTGAGCTACAGACTTGGGCTGACACATGGGGAGCAAGTGGCAGGAACCAGAAATGGAGGAATTTTCATGATGCTTGCCTTGTCCAGAGACCTTTCCTTTTGGAGCTTTTCTCCCTCAACTTTAATTCTAGCCTTTTTCTTTGTTGCAATTTACAGACACGTTGTTGACCGTCACCTTACCTCCATCGACAGTAGGTAAATAATCCTCTCACCCCTCCCTAGGGCTCACTCTCTACCTCTGGACCAATGTTTTTTCTGAAAATGATAGGATGAGGGTCAAGGTGGGCCCCTGTCTTTTTCATGTCCCTGTGCGTTGAGTGGGAGGATGTTGGAGTCTCTGGGGAGCCCGTCCTGGGTCGGGTGTTAGAGGGTGGAGGGTGTTGGTGACCTGTCTCCTGTGGGACCCTGTTCCAAGTATCAGGAAAGATCCTTATTCGGGTGCTCAGGACAAGCCCTGGAGGGCTCCCTACTCCTGGGACCTCATTCCTGGCCTTCTGGCCGTGCATTGCAGACCTGCAAGGGTGGGTGAAAATTTCTGTCCCTGCAGCTGTCTGGCCAATGCCTTGCCATCCCTGGCAATTTACCAGAAGCCAGAGAGGACCATGTGGGTGCCACCAAACTCTTCAACATGGGGACAGCACGGGCCTGCCCTCTGTAGCTGTGGAGCTCCATCCTGTGTGTGCCCAGAGTAGGGAGTGGGGCATCCATTCCTGTCACCTCCACTGGGGTCACATGTGCTTCCCCAAAATCTGAGCCTCCGTAAACCCAGGCAGAATAGGGTATCACCTCTCCTTCCAGTATGATGAAGCTGAACCTCTGCTTGCAGTCGTATTCAATCATGACTGCTTGTCCAGGTGACCTTGGCCATTAGGAAGTACCCTCAGTGTGCAACGTGCCTTAGATCCTTGACCTCATGGTAGGGATGGATAAAGGGTTCTTGTGTTCCTCTGTAGGACCTGAATCCAGTTTAACCCTGAGGCTGGTGAATGGAAGTGACAGGTGTCAGGGCCGAGTAGAGGTCCTTTACCGAGGCTCCTGGGGCACCGTGTGTGATGACAGCTGGGACACCAATGATGCCAATGTGGTCTGCAGGCAGCTGGGCTGTGGCCGGGCCACGTCAGCCCCAGGAAATGCCCGGTTTGGTCAGGGCTCAGGACCCATTGTCCTGGATGATGTGCGCTGCTCAGGACACGAGTCCTACCTGTGGAGCTGCCCCCACAATGGCTGGCTCACCCACAACTGTGGCCATCATGAAGACGCTGGTGTCATCTGCTCAGGTGGGCCTTCAAGAGCTTGGGCTCCATCTCCTAGGCTGGAGTTTGCTCAGGAAGAAAATTCTAATTACATTCTGATCTCCTCACTCAGAGATTCTTCTGTTTCCTATATTTATGTAGTCTTGTTAGCTCTCTGCTAAGAATCTGTATGAATTTTGCTACAGGGCCTGGTGTTCCTGTGGTCACTTAGGACAGGGGACCAAACTGAAACAACAACCCAGACTTTACCCCCTTCCCGAGGCAGTGCAAGGAAGAGGCAGAAGAGAAAACTGCTGGCTCCCCAGGGCTCCATTTCTCCCCAGCTGAGTAGCACTGGGTGAGGGTGTCATGGACACAGGACAGACAGCAATGCAGGGGAGGAATCCTCTCACTGCAAGGAACTCTGAACTAAAGATGCTTGTCTGAAAGTGGGTTCTCATCTGAGACCCAGTGAGGAGGTCTGGAAATAGAGGCTCACGAGTTAGGAATGCAAATGGGTTTCGATTCATGTCAGGCCTTGGTTGGGTGGGGTTGGAGTCCTTGACCTCAGGTCCTTTCAGAACGCTGCTGAGCATTGCCTGTGCCCCAGGTCTGGTGTGGAAGGGCAGCCCCTATGAGGCCAGCCAGCCATGGCCTTGTTATTGCCTGTGGTCTGGGCTTCAAGATCACACAAGGGATTTTGGCTGGAGTGGCTTCCTCAGCCTTGCTGACTCAGGAACACCTAAGACGTGCAAGGGAGAGGGTTGGTTTGGGGTCAGCCAGGTTACCCTGGGCAGACACAATGTTGATCACCTCAGAGCTGGCAATGGTGGACAGGATCTGCCTTGACCCCTTACGCGGTGCATCTCTGTGGGGATGTGCATGGCAATGTCCCTCCCTGTGTGATAGAAAGTAGGATGGACTGAGTGTCATACTCGCCCATTTCTTTCCCTCCTCATTCCAGTTTTGCTGACTTCTGAGTAACGTGCCTGATCTGATCTTCTCTTCTCTTTCTCACAGCTTCCCAGTCCTGGCCGACACCCAGCCTAGGTAAGTTCCCAGTGTCCTTCCTCAAAATGTCCCTTCTCTTTCTGCCCAATCATCCCTTCCCCACTCCACAGAGCTCTCCTGTTTCACTGCGTGGATACTGTGGGGCATATTATTTCCACCCCCAACACCGGCTGTGTAACTGAGACCCCAGCACAGCGCTTTTTAAACACACACGGGATTCAGGAGGCCTCTGTCTTCTTTTCAATCCCTCTCAGCTTTCATGAAAGAGTTTCATAGTGTCCCAGTGGACAACACTTACAAGTTCAGGAAGTGGGCCCACGTTTAATGTGCTCTGGTTCTTTTATATTCAGGACTCAGATATTGTTTCTGAAAATTGAGGGTGTCACTCTCTGACCTGTTCAAGGCATCATCAGGGCAGGCTCGATACCCCCATCCATCACTGTTGGAAACATTCTGAGATTATGATGGGCCACATTTGTATCCAGAAGAAGCAGAGTTTGTGCTTGGGCAGGGAAAGGGATAATAAAGGTTTATGGTGTCTCTGCTTAGCCAGAAACCTGATTCCTGATTGTCCCCTGGG
>NW_026653497.1:0-12672 GCF_009828535.3 Hylobates moloch | reverse complement strand
CCTTGTTCAATAGATGTTGGTGGGATGAAAGAACAGGAGGGAGGAGTGAGAAAAGGAAACGAAGCGAGTTGATTTGTTGGACTCATAAGCTGATTCTCTAGAGATCACGGATGGAAATACTTCAAAAAACATAGCTTAAGACTCATACCAGTGTGGCTATTGATAAGGGAGGGTTGGCAAATGTGTCAGGGCAATGGTGACTCCACATAAAAGAAAAACAGAACACAGCATGGGACAGAGGTCAGTGACAAACTCTTCAAAAACAGCAGGCACCCACCCTCCCCTGTGTTTCAGAAAGGAAGCCAAGGCCTTGCACACACTCTCTGAGACCCTGCCCAGCCCGGCCTACCTTATGCATGACGATCTTCCGCTGGCCTGGCTCCGCCACGTCAATCATCTTCTGGACCACATAGTTGGCATACTGGTCCTTCATCATGGTGTATAAGGCACTGTGGGGACCGTCGTTCATGGTGCACACCTCATCGATGAGCACAGCACGCTCCGTACGTGAGGCGTGAGTAACACACTTCTCCACAACGTTGCTGTAATGAGATAAAACCAGGGACAACTCTTACAAGAGAGGCGCCTGTTAGTGAGGCTGTGCTTGCCCAGCTTCTGCCCTGACCTCCGGACCAGCAGGCAGAGAGAGCTATTTAACATTTGAAGGAAGATGAGTCGCCAACTGTCCGACTCTCTCATCTCTGACTCTCCACTTGTGCCATCTGTGGCATGCAATTGTAGGAAAGGGGGAACGTGGCATTAAATCAGAGTTTTTCTCCAATCCACGGGGACTACAGAGGGTGATCAAATTATACACTGCCATCCTACTGCATACTGACCACCCAGAGAGACCAGGTCTTCAAGGACATGGGACCCGGCCCTCTGACAGGTAACGGTAAGGAGCCCAGGTAGGTGAGGAGACTTAAGCACAAGGTTCAGGACACTGGTTCACCACCCAGCTGGTTATTATTTTAACACTTACCAAAATCTGTCCATTCTTTCCTCACCTCTGTGAGTTCACCAAGGCCAGGAACGAACCTTACTTATGCCTATCTCCCTGCGGCCAAGCAGGGCATAGTGGTGCGTGCCTGTAATGCCAGCTAATCGAGAGGTTGAGGCAGGGAATTGCTTGAACCGGGAGGCGGAGGTTGCAGTGAGCCGAGATTGTGCCACTGCCTCCAGCCTGAGCGACAGAGCGAGACTCTGTCTCGAACTCCTGACTTCGTTATCTGCCCACCTCAGCCTCCCAAAGTGCTGAGATTACAAGCGTGAGCCACCATGCCTGGCCTCAAATAAGTAATTTTTTTTTTTTTTTAAGTAAAAATAGAAATTTTAGAAAAGGAAAATATAACATCTGAAATAAAATTTACTGTATGGCTTTAACGGAGGATCAGAGATGACAGAAGAGTCAATAAACTTGAGAACAGATCAACAGAAGTAAACAAAAAAAATACACCAGTGACTTTCAGACATTTATTTTTTATTTTATTTTCATTTTTGAGACAGGGTCTCACTCTGTCACCCAGGCTGGAGTGCAACGGCGTGATCTCGGCTCACTGCAACCTCTGCCTCCCGGGTTCAAATGATTCTTCTCCCGCCTCAGCCTCCCGAGCACGTGAGATTACAGATACCTGCCATGACACGGGGCTAATTTTTGTATTTTTAGTAGAGACGGGGTTTCACCGAACTCCCGACCTCAAGCAATCTGCCCACCTCAGCCTCCCAAAGTGCTGGGATTACAGGCATGAGCCACTGCACCCGGCCCTATTTTTATTTTTGTAGAGACAGGATCTTGCTGTGCTGCCCAGGCTAGTCGTGAACTCTTGACCTCAAGCAATCCTTCTGCCTTGGCCTTCCAACATGCTGGGGTTACAGGCATGAGCCACTGTTCCCACTTTCAGACATTTTTGATGGTGACCCAGAGTACAAAGTAAATTTTTCCACCATTTGAAAAAATTTTTGTTTGAGACAGAGTCTCGCTCTGTCACCCAGGCTGGCGTGCAGTGGCACGATCTCGACTCACTGCAACCTCCACCTCCTAGGTTCAAGCCATTCTCCTGACTCAGCCTCCCAAGTAGCTGGGACCATAGGCGTGCGCCACCGCGCCCAGCTGATTTTTGTATTTGCAGTAGAGATGGGTTTCTGCATGTTGGCCAAGCTGGTCTGGAACTCCTGGCTTCAAGTGATTTGCCTGCCTTGGCCTCCCAAAGTGCTGGGATTACAGGTATGAGCTACTTTCCCCAGCCCCTATTTTTTCTTTTTAAAATAAGATTCTCGGCCGGGCACGGTGGCTGACGCCTGTAATCCCAGCACTTTGGGAGGCCAAGGCAGGCGGATCACGAGGTCAGGAGATCGAGACCATCCTGGCTAACATGGTGAAACCCTGTCTCTACTAAAAATACAAAAAAATTAGCCGGGCGTGGTGGCAGGTGCCTGTAGTCCCAGCTATTCGGGAAGCTGAGGCAGGAGAATGGCATGAACCCAGGAGGTGGAGCTTGCAGTGAGCCGAGATCGCACCACTGCACTCCAGCCTGGGCGACAGCGAGACTCCGTCTCATAGACAGACAGACAGACAGACAGACAGACAGACAGACAGACGGATACATACATACATACATACATACATACATACATACATAATTTTCTACTAAAATCTCCTATCTTTTCATTCACTAAAGCATATTTTCCTTTACATCCTGAGTATATTTAAACAGCTGCTGTATAATTCTTCTTTACTAATTCCAATAACTGGGTCATTTTAGACTATTCATTGATTCTTATTTCTTTTTTCTTGAGTATAGGTCACATTTTCCTATTATCCAGATAGACACTGAATAACAGGCTACAGAAACTCAGACTTCTGTTCTGTTTCACCAAAGAGAAGTGCCCTCCACTCCTATTTTAGTGCAGTTAACTTGGCTATAGTCAAACTACAGACTTCTCCCATACAGTAAGCAGCAGCTGAAATCCCAGTTCAATTCTTTTAGCCTTAGTTGGAAATGTGGTTCAGGGGTCAGCCGGACTTGGGGGAAGGTTAAGACTAGGCCTCCCCGGAACCCCTGCTGGCTCTCTCCCTTTCTAGGATTTCTCTTTGTTGTGGTTTCCCTGAGGACTGCCTATTCCAGCTTTGGCTGCCCAGTGTGGAAAAGCCTGGGAAGTGACCACAGGCTAACGGCCATCAGAAATAAGAAAATTTCCCCAGTTCAATTCTCTTCTTCCAAATGACCTCTCCGGTCTCCACCTGCCCTTTGGTTACTCTCTAGTGTCTTCAGGTAGTTCTTGCATTTTTGTCCACAGTTTATACATGTTATCGATGAGAGGACTGGGCCCACGGTAGCTACTCAGTTATTAATTGTAATTGCTGTAGCTGGACACGGTGGTGTGCACCTACAGCCCCAGCTACTTAGGAGGCTGAGGTGGGAGGACTGCTTGAGCCCAGGAATCCTAGGCTGCAGTGAGCTACGATTGCACCACTGCACTCCAGCCAAGGCAACAGACTCTGTCCCTTAAAAAAACAACAACTTTTTTTTTAAATTGTTTTTGAATTTGCTGTAATATTAATTAATGCTTAGGCTATTTCCAAGGGTGAGAAATTAAATACTGTGAACAAAAATGTAAACAGGATACTGACCCAAAGAAGAGAACCCAAGAGATTCTGACCCCCCATTCCTCAGTCCTGGCAACCAGTCAAAAGGAACCCCCCAAAACAAAACAATATAAAGTCGTAAGAGATAACCCTGATAGGGCTAGGCTATGGAGACACTGGATCTACAGGTACTTTCATTTCTTTTCTCTATTTTTCCATGCTGTGACATGTTATAAAATTTCACAAATTTAAAATGAATGGCAGGCACTGGTGGCTCGTGCCTGTAATCCCAGCACTTTGGGAGGCCAAAGTGGGAGGATTAAGTCCGGGAGTTCAAGACCAGCCCCTGGCCAACATGGTGAAACCCTGTCTCTACAAAAATACAAAAAGTAGCTGGGCGTGGTGGCGTGTGCCTGCAGTCCCAGCTACTCCAGAGCCTGAGGTAGGAGGATTGCTTGAGCCTGGGAGGTGGAGCTTGCAGTGAGCCGAGACTGTGCCGCTGCACTCAAGTCTGGGCGACAGAGCGTGACCCTGTCTCAAAAAATAACATAAATTAAAAACATCAAGGTTGTATGAGTCCTGTCCTGCCTTGCAATTTATTCTAAAAACCAGGAAAGAATATATTCCAAAAATAAAAAATACTATGTTATGTGGGCGGTAGGACATATACCGGATCTTCTCAGAAGACCATACGACTATCCACATGGAAGGGCCATTGATTCCTTCTCCAACCTCTGCTACTTATAAGTGACCTAAGACACCTTTCACAACCTGGGAGTAACTACTGCATTTCATTCTTGAGCTTGCACAACATGAAGACTGGGAAAGAGATCCTAAGAATACTAAGGCCTATACATAGATACACATATGGTAAACTGCCTTTCAGGTGCCAAAAACGGAAACTGAATAAACAACACTTCGCAATTCCAAACAAACAAGTTAATAAAAGTATTCAGTTCATCAAAGTGTAACACTCACATTCTTTAGTAACATATTCCCCAGATTTCAAAGTGGCTGACTCTATCAGAGTAAGAAGCCCACTAAGGGACCTCTCAGAGTTTATACTTTGTAATAAAACTATTTGACTTTTTAAGCTATATATACTTTGAAAAAACAACAACAACAACAACATTAAAAAATAAGAGAATTATAGTTCAGTACTACTAATCCTCTCTTCCGGGAAACAGTCCTTGTAACTCAAAGCACATACCTTGCAAATTTGTGCTGACTCAATACAAGTACATTGCCTCGGATTTCTGCTACAATTTTGCTTTTATCCTCAGGACGACCGTGCTCCAATACATGCTGGATTACATAATTTCCATATTGATCCTGTTTGAGAGACAGTAAGAGAAATAAAACGTATGCGAAAGCCAGTTCTGTGGGTTACCTAAGTCCTTATATCTAATTAAGACCCATCTTTCTTTTAGCACCATAATGGTTTATATGAATACTAATGAACACACAACAATTTTTAAAACAGGTAGTAACATTTTTCTCTATTATTACAAAACAGGAACATATTATTACTAGAAAATAGAATACACATATTCATTTTTAAAAGGGGAGGGAGTGTTATGGCAATAAATATTCATTTTTCTCAAACACATATACAAATGGTTCACTGCACCTATCTGTAACAGAGAAAAACTGGAAATATTTATGTCCAACAAAAAACAAGGGCATACCTAATTATTTAATCAGTGGTATAAGCAGAGAATGTATCAAAGCTAAAAACAAGAAATCAACATATCAACTTATTTCATTTAACAATTATGAAACAGAGACCCAGAGGGATTAAATGTCTACCTAAGGTGACACCACAAGTACATGACAGAGTTCTGGAAGTCAGATCTCCTGACTCCAGGGCTAGGGCTCAATTCACTACCCATATTCATAAAACACAAACCAAGCTGCTCTGAATACAAATACAACCACAAGATTTAAGGGTATTTAAAACACATTAACCTCTTCTGGAACCTACACTGACAGAACACACAAACTCTGGCCCTGCATGAGCCCGCAGGTGTTCGCAGTTCCTCTACTGGCAACTCCACTACCTGTACAAGCTGCTCTGTGTGCTGGTGAAGCTCCTCTAAAATAGGGAGTGTCTGGTCAGGGAGACAGTGCTCCAGGATTCTCTGAATCACGCGGCAGCCATAAGGATGTGTGGACAGGGCAAATACCTAGGGCAGACAAACACAAATGAGAAGCAAAAACGACAGTCACCACCTTCAGTGCTTCAGTATTGTTTATATATATATACGTATTATCCCACTAATCTTCACAAACGAACTTAATGGCATTTCAGTTCTCTCTACATATAATAAGGTGTGTGTGTGTCAATAAACTCATCGCTTATCTATTTTAGGAATTCATGGATGTGCGTAATTCAGAGCTGAAAAGGACTTTTCCAAGCCGCCAAGAAACAGATAACTAGTCAAAGTCATGAAAAACACACTTAGTTAAGAGTCGTGTGTGTCAACTGACAACCTCTCCAAAAGACAGCGCTAACAACAGAAAGGGAAGGACTGGAACCAAATCCTGAATGCTTTCACACCGCCAGAACAACCAGAATGCAATGTTCTGATTTAACTGTGATGTTTTTCAGCAATAAGAAAAGATTCTTCTGCTGGGTTGGGAGCAACAGAAAAGCACACCCCCCTTGAGATTCTGCCCTTCCTAGCTTAATGGCGTACACCTCACAACTGTAATCAAGAACAATAAGAAGAGCAATAATAGCAGCTAACACTTGCTGGATGCTTGCCAAGCGTAAGTCATCACACCCAGTGCTTTCTGTATGATTTTGTTTTGTTTTGGAAACAAGGTCTCACTCTATCACCCAGGATGGAGCACAATGGCGATCACAGCTCACTGCAGCCTTGAGCTCTTGCACTCAGGTCATCCTCCTGCCTCAGCTTCCCAAGTTGCTGGGACTACAGGCGCTTGCCACCACATCTGGCTACTTTAAAAAAAAAAAAAACTGTGCGTAGCGACGGAGATTCGCTGTTGCCCAGGCTGCTCCTGCACTCCTAGCCTTAAGCAATCCTCCCACCTTGGCCTCCCAAAGTGCTTGGATTACAGGTGCAAGCCACTGCACCTAGCCTTATGTGTGACTTTATACACGTAGCTTTATGTTTACAACTGTAAAGATAAACAGTATACTGTATGCTCCTGCTTGAATTTAGCTTTATAAAAATGCTACACTTGTAGTCTGGAGCAACTTGATTTACTTCACTCAACATTATGATTCCCATGTTCATGTACAATACTGTGAGTTTCTGTAGTTTATTCTGCATGGTATATACAAAGAAATTTTTTTTTTATTAGACAGAGTTTCACTCTTGTTGCCTAGGCTGGAGTGCAATGGCACCATCTCGGCTCACTGCAACCTCCGCCTCCCGGGTTCAAGCAATTCTCCTGCCTCAGCCTCCCGAGTAGCTGGATTACAGGCACCTGACTAATTTTTTGTATTTCTAGTAGAGACAGGGTTTCACCATGTTGGCCAGGCTGGTCTCGAACTCCTGACCTCAGGTGATCCACCCGTCTCAGCCTCCCAAAATGCTGGGATTACAGGCGTGAGCCACCGTGCCCGGCCATGAATATGACATTTTTAAAAAATGCCATCCCCTGCTCATGGTCATCTGGGTTGCTTAAGTCTTTTAAAAGAATAATGGTGTTTAAACATGTCTAAATAGGTCTCGTGGTATACATGTACAGATATTTCAACAGGATCACAGAAATTATGAAGGTTGAAATTTGAAAGACAATACTAAATTACTTTCCAAAATGGTTGTGCCAATGTCTATTCCCACCAGCAGTGTACCTCATTCCTGTCAGCACATAGCAACTGATGGGTAAATAACAGTCTATCATTTGTGGCTTAATTTTCCATTTTCCTTGTTCCTAATGGAACTGAGTATTTTTTCATGTCTACTGGCAATTTGTGTTTCTTCTATGAAATGTCAGCTTGTGTTCTGGGCTCACTTTTACATCATGTTGTATTGTTTTCTTTCATTACAGAGAGGTTCTTTACAAATTCTAGTTATCAATTCTTTGACCGACGCATCTTGAAAATATTCTCTCCTGGTGGCTTAACCGTTTTACCTTTTTTGTTGTATACTTCCATAAATGTAACATCTTAATGTTAAGGTAAACAGATCTACCCTTTTTTCATTAACTCAGAAACTCCCAGTAACCATGTGGGTTGCTGTCAGTAATCAACCATTGTGGTCACTGAGCAAACAGCAAAACCTCAAGATTATTACACGTCACATATCACTCTGTACTCAGCAGTACATAAATTACACCTGAAAATCTATGGGCTTTTTCTCATTTTTCCCCCTTCCCTAAAGAAAGACCAATTTCACACACCCAAAGGGGAGCTGAGTTTTACTGTCCTGTCCCACCCACCTTAGAAGACTGTAAGGACTTTGTGTTTTGGGAAAAAAAAAAAAAAAACTATAGCCAATTCAGAGGCAATTCTGGAAGAAGGTATTTATATATAAAAGTAACAATCTTACTTGGACGCTGAAGCTAAGAAGAGATTTTTGATATACAGGAAAACAGGAGAAACTAGAAGTTATCTCTGGTTATGTGGCCATTTAATACAATTCAAACCAACCTGGACTGCATCCCCTCCAAAAAAATTTAAGCAAAAAGAACCTTGTTATTTTAAAGATATATTCACACATGACCTACAACATTAGTTCCGTAAATTACCTGAATTTTAAACCAAATTTCAAACGAAAGCACTGAAATATCAGAATAAATAGTACTTAACCAAGGGAAATAATTTATTCTTCAAATATGAGATTTCATCTTAAAAACTCTTATGACGGTGTTTCATCCCAATGTGAGCAGACATCTGCATTAATGACGGAAAGAAGGCCCAGAGACCCAGACACTTGGCAACACAGGTACTTGACAGTACTATACAGGACTGCTTTTTACTGCAGTCTAAAGTACATTAAGATCAGGCACAGTGGCTCATGCCTGTAATCCCAGCAACATCGGGAGGCTGAACCAGGTGGATTGCTTGAGTGCAGGAATTCAAGACCAGCCTGGGCAACATGGTGAGGCTGCTGCCTCTACAAAAAATTTAAAAATGAGCCAGGTGTGGTGGTATGTGCCTATAATTCCAGCTACTTGGGAGGCTGAGTGGGGAGGATTGCTTGAACCTGGCAGTTCAAGGCTGTAGTGAGCCGTGATGGTGCCACTGCACTCCAGCCTGGGCAACAGAGGCGGATCCAGTCTCAAAAAAAAATAAAGTACATTAAGCATATTGAGAACATGCCACAAATCCTACTCTGTTTTCTGCTCACAAAGGAAATAAATTTGTTTCCATTATTTCTCTCCTGGGTCACTTACCTGTCCCTTAAACGCATCGATGATAAATTGCAAAGACTGGGGCTGTACACATTCAATGCATTTCTGAACCACGTGATTGCCATTCTGATCTTTCACACACTTCAAGACATGGCCATCTAGTTCCCGAACCATCTCATTCTATTGGAGACAAAGAAAGCACCACCAGAATCACAGCAAGCAAACATGTGGACAAAGAATATTCTTTTCACCAAACACGAAAGCACTACTGAACAGAAAATCTGTGATGATAAAAGTGGAACAGCAACTGTGGAACAATGACAACAGGGAAACAAATGAGGACCTGAGTCTCTTCAGACATTCGCTAATTTACGTAAAATTTCCAACAATAAATTTACTGTAATAATAACCAGTAACCAAAAAGATCCACACCTGAAAAAACAAAGAAAAGCCTCTTAAGAGTGCTTTTGTGTGTGTGTGTGTGTGTGTGTGTGTTTTTGAGATGGAGTCTTGCTCTGTCACCCAGGCTAGAGTACCGTGGCATGATCTCAGCTCACCGCAACCTCCACCTCCAGGTTCAAGCAATTCTCCTGTCTCAGCCTCCCGAGTAGCTGGGATTACAGGTGTGTACCACCACACCTGGCTAATTTTTGTATTTTTACTAGAGACGGGGTCTTGCCATGTTGGCCAGCCTGTCTCGAACTCCTGACCTCAGGAGATCTGCCCTCTTCGGCCTCCCAAAGTGCTGGAATTACAGATATGAGCCACCGCACCTGGCCAACTCTTAACAGCTTAAAAAAAAATAAAGGGCAGACATCTTCAAATACAAAGGAGCCTATATCAGGAAGACATACTCCTTAACTACATTCCAATACACCTGTTATAAGTTGAAAATATCATTAACTAAAAAACGCATTTAAATATCCCTAATTTACAGAACATCATCGCTAATCCTAGGCCCTCAGAAGTGCTCAGAGCACTTACAGTACCCTAGAGTTGGATAAAATTATCTATCACAGAGTCTGTAATTTAAAAAAAAAAAATTATAGGCCAGGTACAGTGGCTCATGCCTGTAATCCCAGCAATTTGGGAGCCTAGGTGGGCAGATCACAAAGTCAGGAGTTTGAGACCAGCCTGGCCAAGATGGTAAAACCCCATCTCTACTAAAAATACAAAAATTAGCCAGGCATGGTGGTGCGCACCTGTAATCTCAGCTACTCGGGAGGTTGAGGCAGGAGAATTTCTTGAACCGGAGGGCGGAGGTTGCAGTGAGGCAAGACTGTGCCACTGCACTCTAGCCTGAGCGACAGAGCAAGACTCTGTCTCCAAAAAAAAAAAAAAAATTATATATACTTATATACATATATATAAAATAAAAACAATAAAAAAGATTCAAAGTACAGTTTTGAAAAATCATAAGTCAGGAGCTATTTGTACACTGTATTAAAGAATTTCTACATGGCACACAGCCGTAGTCCCAGCTACTCTGGAGGCTGAGGTGGGAGGATCACCTGAGCCCAGGAGTTTGAGGCTGCAGTGAGCTATGATAACGCCACCAGAAGCCTGGGTGACAAAGCAACACCCTGTCTCTAAAAATAAAACAAAACTAAACCAAACTAAAGAATTTCACACACAATTCATCGTGTTTTTATTATGATAACTCTGTAAAGTATTACTAGTAATGATACTAATTAAGCTAGAATTTACCCCTGGTTAGGCATACCTCTAAGTGTGTAACATGTTTTAATTAAATTTTCCTAACAATCTTATGGAGTGGACACCACCATAGGTGGAGAAACCAAGGAAGAGGCAAATTAAAAGACTTACAAAACTATAGACCTAGATTCCCAAGATTCAAACCCAAGCAATCTGGCTGAACTATATGGTAAACCACTATGTCTAAACCAAACTGTCAACAATACATTATCCTGAACACCCCACCTCTGCTGGTATATAAAAGAAACTGAGACAGAGGAGGCTTAAGTCACATATTTCAAACTATGGATAGAAAGTGACAGAATTAGAATTCCGCCCTAAGCTGTGACTCCACCACCTATGATCCTACTACTAGGCCAAAGTGACTGCAGAGTCAGCAGGAACGGTTCTCAATTAATGAAAAGTGTGCAAACGAAGGAAGTAGATGAAATGGCCAGAAACTGAGTCTGTGAGTAGGACATGGGTGATGCTGACAGGATATACAGAAAGAGAGACACTGGGATTTCGACTAGAGCTCTTCCCCCAAACTCATTGCCCCAGGTCTTAGGTATCTTGAAATTAAATGCCTGCACCATGGCTATACCTGGTGCCTCCTGCCCAGTTTCCCTGCTGTCTCCAATCTCTGTACATTGGCTAAACTGTGCTGCCAGTGGATTTATGTTAGAAGACTGCAAGTCACATCAAAATAGTGATGTTAATGAATGCAATGTCTTAAATGCCCAAGATGTTGAGTACCTCAAAGCAACTAAGATATCATCTAATTAAAGAAATTAAAGATTGCAATGGCAGGGGCTAAAGAAGCAAAAGGCAAGAGACATAGTGATTAAACAAGTGTCAGAAGGGAATAATTTTTTTTTTTTTTTTTTTGAAACAGGGTCTCTTAGGATCTGTCACCCAGGCTGCTCACTGCAGCCTCAACCTCCCGGACTCAAGTGATCCTCCTGCCTTAGCACCCCATGCAGCTGAGACTATAGGAGTGCACCACCATGCCCAGCTAACTTTTTATAGAAACGGGGTTTCACCATGCTGCCCAGGCTGGTCTCAAACTCCTGGGCCCTAGCAATCTACCTACCTTGGCCTCCCAAAGTGCTGGAATTACAGGCATGAGCCACTGTGCTGGGCTCAGAAGAGAATAATTTACTCTGAAAATACAATTATGGGAATGATGGGAATTGTGAGAATAATTATGACAATGAAGCTTATACAAAAATAAAGTCAAGGAATACTTATAAACAAAATGAGGGTGAGATGGCTTCCCTGGATATTTTTGTGATCCAGAAGAAATAAAAACTCCAACAAAGATGAGTTAATTTTACCTAAAACTTGCATCTAGAAAATAGTAAAATAATCCACTGTAGGAAGCATAAGTCAGGCCCAGAACAGAGAAACATGACCAGAAAAAATATGTGCGAGAATATAATGATAGCTGGGAATGGTATCTCACACCTGTATTCCCAGTACTTTGGGAGGCCAAATCAATTAAACCCAGGGGTTCAAGACTAGCCTGGGCAACATGGTGAAACCCCATCTCTACCAAAAATACACACATTAACCAGGGGAAGTGGCGTATGCCTGTAGTTCCAGCTACTCAGAAGGCTAAGATAGGAGGACCACTTGTGCTCAGGAGGTTGAGGTGCAGCAAGGCACAATTGTACCACTGCACTCCAGCCTGGGTGAAAGAGTGAGACCTTGTCTCCAAAAAGAAAGAAAAAAAAAAGAAAGACAAATAAGAAAATTAAAGAAGAAAAATTCAACTATCTATGAAAATCCAAGAAAAATTAAAATTGGCAATGATCTGAACATTAAAAGAAAATTTAAAATAGCTTCACACTTGCTTCTAGTTACTTATACTTTCTTATTAATGCTACATCTCTAGTACTAAGCACTGAATAAATGAACTCCAGACCCGCTCTATCTCCAACATTCCTCTCTCCCTTCACCAGCATCGTGGCACATACCTATGAAACTTATCACTTTAAAAACTTTGGACTTCTTCAGCCTTTAACTGCCATTGCCAACACCAGTGCAGTGGTTTGGATTGG
>NW_026653496.1:0-12674 GCF_009828535.3 Hylobates moloch | reverse complement strand
CCAGGCTGGAGTGTAGTGGCGCAATCTCGGCTCACTGCTACCTCTGCCTCCTGGGTTCAAGTGATTCTCCTGCCTCAGCCTCCGGAGTAGCTGGGGTTACAGGCGTGCACCACCACGCCCAGCTAGTTTTTGCATTTTTAGTAGAGACAGGGTTTCACCATGTTGGCCAGGATGGTCTCCATCTCTTGACCTCATGATCTGCCTGCTTCAGGCTCCCAAAGTGCTGGGATTACAGGTGTGAGCCACCGCACCTGGCCTATATAGATTTTCTGTGGTTTTTTAAATGGTTTCCTAGGAGCATTTAGGTTTGTAATTTTTGTGAATTATAAATATCATATTTGCATATGCATTTTTGTTTCGATTCTTTATTCTTAGGACAAACTCGTAGAAATGAATTCTTTGGTCAAAGGGAGTGTGGATTTTAAGGCTATTGATGTAATTTGTTAAATACCGTTAGGAATGTTTTGTTTATTTTTTAGGAAGTATGTGGAAGAATGACCAATTCACCATACCTTAAACAATACAGAGTATTATCCATCTTTTAAATATTTTCTACTCTGATATATGGAATATACCTTTAGTCATTTTTATGTTTTATTGTGCATTTTGTTGATTAAATAACCAAAGCTGTAAGAAAGTCTTTATTTTAATTTCTTTTGTAAATTATCTGTTTAATTTGTGCCCCTTCCTCCTCCTTTTACCTTTTTCTTAGAGGTATAAAATCTACATTAGGCTTATCAACTCTGCCGTGTAAATTGCAAATAACTTCCCGTGTTATTTGCTTTTAAACTTGGATTTTAAAGAAAACATATATATATATATATGTGGTTAGGTTTATCAGTATTTTTCTTTATCAATATAGTGCTTTCTGCCCTTAATAACATGTTTGGAAACATCTCCAATACTCTAAGCCCCAAGATTATTATAATCTATTGCCAAGATTGTAAAAACGTTCACCTGTATTCAAATTCTTTCAAGAATTTTTTTAACATTTTACTGTATTTGGAAATTATCTTGATATAAAGTATGAGATTGCCTTTTAATATAAATTTATTTATCCCTCATGCAGTTTAAAAAATTAATAGATTTTTTTCAGCAGTTTTGAATTTACAGAAGAATTGAGTGGAAAGTACAGTTCCCATATCCCAAACCCCCACTTCCCTTTTCCATCTTGCAGGCCATGTGTGGTGGCTCACGCATGTAATCCCAACATTTTGGGAGGCCAGGGTGGGAGGATCCTTGAGCCCAGGAGTCTGAGACCAGCCTGGGCAACATAGTAAGACCCTGTCTTAGAAAAAAAAAAATGTAACCAGGCATGGTGGCATGCACCTGTCGTCCCAGCTACTTGGGAGCCTGAGGTAGGAGGATTTGTTGAGCCCAGGAGGTCAAGGCACTACTGTACTGCAGCTTGAGTGACAGAGTGAGACTCTGTCTCTTTAAAAAAAAAAAAAAAGCCTGGGCTCAGGTGGCTCTTGCATATAATCCCAGCACTTGAGGAGGCCAAGGTAGTACAATTGCTTGAGCCAGGGGGATCACAGCTGCAATGAGCGTGATCATACCATTGCACTCCAGCCTGAGTAACCCTGTCTCAAAAACAAAAAAAACCTTGCATTAGTGTGGTATATTTGTTAAAATTGATAAGCCAATATTAATATATTGTCATTAGCTAAGCCTATACTTTACATTAGTAGTCACTCTTTGCATTGTACATTGACAGATCTGATGTGCACATTTTTTGCTTTGACACGCATCCACTATTGCAGTATTGTACAGCAGGGGTCCCCAACTCCCATGCCACAGACCTGTACCTGAGCGGCAGGCGAGCGATTGCCGCCTGAGCTCTGCCTCCTGTCAGGTCAGTAGCGGTGTTACATTCTCACAGGAGCATGAACCCTGTTGTGAACTGCGCATGCGAGGGATCTAGATTGTGCACTCCTTATGAGAGAATCTAATGCCTGATGATCTGAGGTGGGACAGTTTCACCCCAGAAGCTCCCCCACCCTCTTATCCGTGGAAAAATTGTCTTCCATAAAACCTGTCTTTGGTGCCAAAAAGGTTGGAGACCGCTTTTGTTTTTCACCACCCTAAAAATCCTGTGTGCTTTTCTTCTTCTTCCCCCGTACCCGACTTCTACACCCCCCACACAAACTCCTGGAAACTACTGATCTTTTTACTGTCTCCATAGCTTTGCCTTTTCTAGAATGTCATAATTGGAATCATAAGTATGTAACCTTTTTAGATTGGCTTTTTTCACTTAGTAAGATATTTACGGTTCCACCATGCCTTTTCATACTTAATAGCTCATATCTTTTTATGACTGAATAGTATTCCATTGTGTGGACATACTACAGTTTATCTACTCACCTGTTAAAGAAAATATTGGTTGCTTCAAAGTTTTATCAGTTAGTATAAAGCTACTACAAGCGTTTGTGTGCAGGGTCTTGAGTTGACTGAAGTTTTCAGCTTGTTTGGGTGAATACCAAGGAGCGCAGTTGCTGGAGCATACAGTATGAGTATGTATAGTTCTTAAGAAATGCCACAAGTGCCTTCCAAAGTGGTTGTACCATTTTGCATTCCTGTCAGCAATGTGTTGCCCTGTGTCCTCACCAGCATTTGGTAGTGTTGGTGCTTTGGATTTTAGTCATTCTAATAGGTGTGTAGTAGTATCTTGTTTTAATTTGAAATTCCCTAGTGATAGTTGATATATGCTCATTTGCCATCTCTGTCTTTGGTGAAGCGTCTGTTTGTATCTTTTGCCTATTTTTTTATTGGATTGTCTTCTTATTGTTGAGTCTTAAAGAATTTTCTGTCCACTTGAATATTAGTCCTTTATTGGGTATGTGTTTTGCCGGTATTTTCTCTCTGTCTGTGGCTTGTCTTTTCATTCTCTTTTCCCCATCAAATAAAATTATTATCTTCTCATAGATTAGAAATGTCACCGGTATTATGTTAAATTATTACATACTCTTGGGCCTGTATTTAGATTTTCTACTGTAAGTTAGTATTGCCTTATTTCTTTAGTTTGAGAAATGTTTCTTGGCTTGTGGGTTTCTCTGTTTAAGATTATGTAAGTTGTCACCAAAAGCTAGAACATTTCTTTGCCTATTTGAAAGTTCCCTTTCTCCCATTCCTCACCCCCTTTGAGAGTATTTCTGGGATTCTACACTTTCCCTTTACTCCCATTGTTTGCAAACTTTGAATTCTAGCAAGAAAATAACAAAGGTAATGAAAAGTTTTTATGTAAAAGAAAATTGTATATTTGAAGGCTTCTGAAATGTGTGATCTTGGAGATTTCCAGTTTTTATTTTTTTTAATAGATAAGAATGATTCTGGCCTATTCTGTTGGACCTAACTGCTTTTCTTCAAGTTTGATTTTTGAAAGTTTCTTAGTGTACATGTTAGAGCTTTTTGTGGCCTTATTTAGATCTGTGTTCGGGAATTGGACTTGTGGAGACCCAGTTTAGGCCAAAACAGGGAAAGCGCTTGCAGATTAGGAATGGAAAATGAGGAATAGACTGTGATAAGATTGACCTAGTAGGTTTCAACAAAATTAATGTTTTCAGTTGTGAATCAACCAAAATCTAATTTTTTCCTAATACATATTTTAGTATTCCTGCATTTTCTTGTCTTCTCTTCTTGCTTGCTGTAGTGCATCATTATTTTCAAAGAAAATATTTTTTCACAGGGTAGTAAATAAAAATGTAATAGGTGATTTCAATTCTTTGGTATTTGGTAAGCTTTCTGGATCTTCAGATGAATATAGAATCACTTGTAGCTATTGGCAGTCTCTTGACTACCCCTCTGTGCTCCCATTTTCTTTACATTTTCATGGTGAAGATTTAAGTTAGAGTTGTACTCAAGTTAAATTTTTGCATAGGTTTATTGAAAGACTATCATTTTCTACTAGGTAGTAAATTTGACAATTGCTGATAAAATAGTATTGAGAGATGTGACTTTTGAAGCGTTGTTTTGCTATAGTTGGATTTTGTTTTACATAGTGTGATGTGTGTGTGTGCGTGTATGCATAGCGCATATGTGTGTGTGCGTATGTGTGTATATAATATTCTTAACACCCTGTGAGGTAGGTTAATATTATCCTCACTGTACAAGTGTTAGTTTTTACCAGCCCTTTACTTGGAAAGTTTTGCAATTCCACTGGTTATTAAAACTGAAAGGGGGCTGGGTGCAGTGGCTCACGCCTGTAATCCCAGCACTTTGGGAGCCTGAAGCGGGCAGATCACCTGAGGTCAGGAGTCGAGACCTGCCTGGCCAACATGGTGAAACCCTGTCTCTACTAAAAATACAAAAATTAGCCAGGCATGGTGGCACGTGCCTGAAGTCCCATCTACTCGGAGGCTGAGGTGGGAGAATCGCATGAGCCCAGGAGGTGGAGCTTGCAGTGAGCCAAGATCATACCACTGCACTCCAGCCTGGGTGACAGAATGAGACTCTGTCTCAAAAAAAAAAACACAACTGAAAAGGGAGTTAAGTTTGTCTCTATTATGTGAAGTTTGTTTTTAAAAGGACTAATGCTTTTAAAATAATGAGAAGCAAGAAGTATAAGTTATTCTGCCTAAATGTTGCTGACAGTTATGAATTATTCTATACAGGGTAATGCCCACTTTTACTATTCCCTTATCCAAAATTATACAAGTTGGTGAATAGGGAACTAAGCGTGGTGAATCTAAGCATATAACTGCTACTTATAGCTTCAGAATAGCATGAATAATTAGTGTTAATATATTAAGTTTTTATAATTCTAGCTGATTGCAAAGTCATTTGATCTTTTAAATTATCCTGTGCTATTATAAATAAATTTATCATTTATTTTACAATTTTGTCATGACTTTAACTGATTGTTTCTAAAGTAGTATAAAATATTTAATTTACTTTTATAAAATATTCAGACTAGGGGATATCCGAAAGCCCTTGTATTTCTTTGATTTTAACTTCCTCTTTTTTTTTTGGCTTTGGCTTTGGCTAGAAGGGCAATTAAAACCACTTGAGAGATTTACATTCCCAGCTTAGATATTGGTGGTGAACGGTAATAACTCCTATCTGTAGAATTCACAGTAATGATATTAGCTACCATCTGTTAGGAGCCTATTCTGTGCTATAGTGCTAGGCATTTTATATATATTATACTCAAGCCTTGAAACAATTCACAGTGGTAAGAGGCAAGTTACCAGAGGTTAAGTAGTTTGCCTGAACTTGTAGCTAGTTGGTGATAGAGTTGGGATTTGAATCAAGCGCTGACTTTGAAGTGTAAAAAGCCTATGAATTTTACACTGTGCCCTGCAGGTTCTGATATGATTGTGATATAATGAAATAAGATAATATTCACCTTTTAAGTACATTATACGATGGGAATTGATTTACTAATCTAGAGTAAAAATTGTGCTTTTGAGTTATGTTGTTATAGCATTGCATAATTTAGTTAGAAAATGTAAATACTTATGAATTTTTATTTTCCTTCTTCTAGATATTCAAGAATTTTATGAAGTGACCTTACTGGATAATCCAAAATGTATAGATCGTTCAAAGCCGTCTGAACCAATTCAACCTGTGAATACTTGGGAAATTTCCAGCCTTCCAAGCTCTACTGTGACTTCAGAAACACTGCCAAGCAGCCTTAGCCCTAGTGTAGAGGTGAGATAAAAAAATTGTTGTGAAGCTACTTTTGGTGATCAATTTATTTGTGTTACTATGTTTCTTTATTAAAATAATGTTTTATACAAGTGGATCTTTTTATGGAAGTATAATTTATAATAGAATAAAGAGAATGGGGTTAAAAGCAAAGCTCAGATTCTCTGTTGCCCCTGTTTTAAAATGTTATGAATGTTTGAAGTCTGAAATACTTGATTTAGACTATTAAAAAATTCTTTGTATGATAGACCTCAACAAGGCTTCATCTGTGTGGTAATTAAAATGGAAATGGTACTTTGAAAATGGTACTTTGAAAAGATGGTTTTGCTCTGGTATTCTTTGCTAGAAATAGGATATAGTTTTGTGGTCTGGGCTGCTAAGTTGTACCCATTTATCTCAAGGAATCTCTTATTTATTGGCTTGAAGGATGGCATTCAAACTCACTAGAGACTGAAGAGTAAACCTGAACATCAGCATTGGTTTCTACATTTTCCATAAAGTTATTTCTTTGAGTATTCATAACTATCTTAGTAATACTCTTTTTTGTGTGTGTTATACTGTTGCCCAGTTGGATATGGTATAGCAGAGGTATGAAGCATTTTGTAACGAAGATTCTGCCTGAGAACCATTAGTCATTTGAAAGTGGTTATTTGTCTGAATTTGAATCTAGTCCTTTCTAGTTAGTGTAAGATAGTGCAGTGCCTGGAAAGTGCAATGTTTCTGTTTGGTGAATAATAAATCAGGGAAAAGTGGTGGTAGGCTGCAACCAGATAGCACTTTGGTAAAGAAGTTAGATGGCTTCTCAGTTTTAAGTAACATAGAACTATAGAATTTTAGAGCAGGAAGAATCAGAGCACATCTGATCCCTTGTCTTCGTTTTAAAGATGAGGAAACTGAGATCCAGAATAACATAACTTGACCCACTTTATTTAGCTAGTTTGGGCAATTATACCTTTGAATTTCAGGACTCTTAACACCCAGCTCACCGTTCTCTTTATTAATCCTAGACCTTGTATGCTTCTTTTTGAATAGTATAATGTTTATTGTGTGTATCCTTATTTTCTGTACGCTTTTTTTTCCATAAGTTTTTCCAGGATAATTTGCGTTTCCATACTCTTTAGGTGAATACATCACTTGCTTTTATAATAGTCTGAGGTCTGTTTCCAATGGATTTTTAAAATGTCTTCAGTCAGTTACTGCTATGGTTTGAATGTGTCCCCTCCAAAATTCAGGTGTTGCCAATGTGAAGATAACGAGAGGTGGGACCTTTAGGAGGTGATTAGGCCATGAGGACTCCTCCATCCTTCATGGGATTAAGGCCCCTATAAAAGAGCCTCCACAGCCTGGGCATGGTGGCTCATGCTTATAATCCCAGCACTTTGGGAGGCCGAGGCAGGTGGATAGCTTGAGGTCAGGAGTTTGAGACCAGCCTGGCCAACGTGGGGAAACCGCGTCTCACGTCTAAAATACAAAAATTAGCTGAGCGTGGTGTCATGCGCCTGTAATCCCAGCTACCAGGGAGGCTGAGGCAAGAGAATTGCTTGAACCCAGGAGGCGGAGGTTGCAATGAGCTGAGATCGCACCACTGCATTCCAGCCTGGGCGACAAGCGAGACTGGCAACAAGCGAGACTCCGTCTCAAAAAAAAAAGAGCCTCCACAAAAAGTTTAGCATTCTAGCTTACCTTTTTGCTTTCTGCCATGTTGAGATGTAGCAGGAAGGCCCTTACCAGATCAAGTACCTGGATCTTGGACTTCCCAGCCTCCAGAATTGTGAGAAATTATTTTCTGTTTTTCATAAATTATCCAGTCTCAGGTATGCAGCTGTAGCAACACAAAGTGGTCTAAGACAGTTATTTCACATTTATTGTCTTAGTTCTAGGTTAGAAAATTGCTTATGTAAAAAACATGTTAAACTTGGAGAGAGTTGAATTGCTTACTAGTGTTTTTTATTGTCTGATTTATGATACCTTTGATTATAAAGCCTAAAATTCTTATACTCGATTTACTTATTTTTATAGGCGATTGTTTAAGTAATGGCTGGATCAGTGTAACCATTGAAAGTGAATATTTGACATTATTGGTGGAAATATAAATTATTACAGCCATTATGGAAAACAGTGTGCAGGTTTCTCAAAACAACTAAAAATAGAACTGCCCACCAGCAATCCCCTTAGTGGGTGTCTGTCCAAAAGAAAGGATATCAGAATATCAAAGGGATACCTGCACCTCCATGTTTATTGCAGCACTATTCACAGTGGCCAAGATAGCGAATCAATTTAAATATCCGTCAACAGATGAATGGATAAAGTGTGATACACACACACACACACACACACACACACACACAAAATGGACTACTATTCAGCCATAAAAAGAATGAAATCCTGTCATTTGCAGCAACATGGATGGAAGTGGAGGTCATTATGTGAAATTAAGCCAGGCACAGAAAGATAAATATCACATGTTCTCATGTGGGAGCTAAAAATGTTGATCTCATGGAGGTAAAGAGTAGAATGATAGTTACCAGAGACTGGGAAGGGTGGGAGAGGGAAAAGATGAAGAGAAGATGGTTAATGAGTTCAAAAATAGTTAGAAGGAATACATTTTACTGTTCAGTAGCACAATAGGGTGACTACAGTTAACAACAATTTATTGTATATTTCAGAACGGTTTAGAAGATTTGAAATGTTCCCAACACAAAGAAATGATAAATGTTTGAGGTGATGGATATTCTAAATACCCTGATTTGACCATTACACATCGTATGCATGTACCAAATATCACATGTACCCTATAAATACATACAATTATATATCAATAATATTTTTAACTGTAAGTATTCATTAAGTTTGAAAAAGTGGACAGTTTTGTAAGCTGAAAGTTTTTTTCCATATAGATTTCATTCAGGAAGATCAGTAGTGCATTGAATTTCATCAAAAATGACATTGGTAACACTTCAGTTTTTATAAAATGACAAGGCACTCATATCTAGAATGCTATTTGCAGCTCTGGTTTCTACACCTCCTGAAAGATATATTATGAACAGGATAAAGGCACCTCAAGGGAATAGGAGGAAAAAGAACTTTCATATTGTGAGTGTCAGATCTTATTAGTTTGGAAAGTAGATGAGAATATGGTCACAGAGTGTTGTTTAGTGCATGGCACATGGAAAATGCTGTAGTAATGTTTGAAATCTGTTCCTATTCATGAGTAGACTCTATGGGGAACATTGGGATATGTCCATCAAGGCCTGGATTTTTAAAAAGTAGCAAAAACCTGTATATATCAAACTTGAGTGAGCAAGGTCAGTTAGTGGGAAGTACCATCTTACAGAGATGACAGAAAATGCTGACAAATGTTTGAAAATGTAAATAGTTTTGAAACACACTGATGGATGATATTTATAATGATTTTTTTTAAAAACCTGGAATGTTTGGGGATTTAATTTCTACTTTTTGAAGGTGCTATGAGAGAAGGTAAGCATGTTCCCTTTCAGTCATCCATTCATGCTTCATTTGGAAAACTTGGCTAAGTGATCATTTGATCCCTTGTTTCATTTGCTACTTTAGACTCTTGGGGCATGATGTTTAGGACTAAAAAGGGACTTAGAGAATCCACTTACTCAAAACAAATAACTTAAAACTTAAAGTTTATTGTACTATTAACTTGAAAAATTTGAAAATCAAAACCATTTTGTCTTAAACAGAATTTAGGTTATACTTGTATACTAATTCTTGGATATAATAATCTTTTCCAACAGAATTGCATGCAGCGTGCCTCTATGACTTCATGTTTGCTTTTGCAGGACTAAAAAGAGGATTATTTTTGCTAAAAGTAGTTAAGATTGCTCAATTTTCACAAAACCTTGACTGTTACTCTCTTAAAATGCGAATCTTCATCTTCAAAGCATCTATCCAGTTTTCGTTGTCTTTTTTTTTTTTTTAAGTTAACTGATCTAATTCTTGCCAGGTCATTTGTCAGTTACTTTGTGACCTTACAACTTTGTTTGTAAATTTAAAGGGACAGGATTAGTATCGCATTTTCGTAAAAAAAATTTTTTGTATATATTATCTTTTAGTTTGAGCATATGTCTAGTGAGATGTTTGGAATAATGTTTGTTTAGTATTTAATGATTGTTTCAGAGTGATAGGGATTTTTTTCTTTTTTGTACTTTTCTGTATTACTTTTTTTGTTTTTTTAGAAACTGTGTCTCACTCTGTCACCCAGGCTGGAGTGCAGTGGTGCGATCATAGCTCACTGTATCCTCAAAACTTCGGGGCTCCAGGGATCATCCTGCCTCAGCCTACTGAGTAGCTGGGCCTACATGTGTGCACCACCACACCCAGCTAAAATCATTTCTCCTTTTTTTTTTTTTTTGGGACAGAGTCTTGCTCTGCCACCGAGGCTAGAGTGCAATGGTACAATCTCGTCTCACTGCAACCTCCACCTCCTGGTTCAGGTGATTGTTCCACCTCAGCCTCCTGAGTAGCTGGGATTACAGCAACCACCATCATGTACGGCTAATTTTTGTATTTTTGTAGAGGCGGGGGTTCACCATGTTGGCCAGGCTGGTCTCAAACTCCTGACCTCAGGTGATCTGCCTGCCTCGGCCTCCCAAAGTGCTGGGATTACATGCCAGAGCCACCATGCCCGACCCTAAAACCATTTCTTTAAACAGTTTTTTGAAGACTGGGTCTCACTATGTTGCCTAGGCTAGTCTCAGACTCTCGGTGGTGGTCTCCAGCAATCCTCCCATCTCAGCCTCCAGAGTAGCTGGGATTACAGGCATAAGGTACCACACCCAACTCTCTCTCTTAATTTTTAAGAATAACACATCATTTTTATAAGAACAATTCCATTCTAAAATAAGAGTGAATTAGTTTTAGAGATTATAAGAAAGGATATATGACTTAAAAAAAAGCAAGAGTAAAGAGTAGGAGGAATGATCTGATTTAATGGGATATTTCAGTAGAAAAGGGTTGATTTATAAGGAAGGATAGATGACTCTTAAAAAGATGAGGCCAGGCCTGGTGGTTAACACCTGTAATCCTAGCACTTTTGGAGGCCCAGGCAGGCGAATCACCTGAGGTCAGGAGTTCAAGACCAGCCTGGGCAACATGGCGAAACCCCGCCTCTACTAAAAATACAAAAATTAGCCAGGTGTGATGGTGCGTGCCTGTGGTTACAGCTGCTTGGGAGGCAGAGGCATGAGAATCGCTTGAACCCAGGAAGCAGAGGTTGCCAAGGAACCCAGGAAGCCAAGATCGTACCACTGCACTCCAGCTGGGTGACAGGGTGAGACTCCCTCTGGAAAAAAAAAAAAAAAGGCAAGATGAAAGAGTAGGAGGAATTGCCTGATTTAATGGGACATTTAAGTAGAAAAGGACTCCTAACATCACAATAGATTTCAACTAGAGCAGAGATTCAAAGGTTAAAAAAAAGGAAACCATAAAAGTAAGATTTTGGGGCTGGGCGCAGTGGCTCATGCCTGTAATTCTAGCACTTTGGGAGGCCAAGTTGGGCAGATGGCTTAAGCTCGGGAGTTTGAAACCAGCCTGGGAAACATGGTGCAACTCCATCGCTACAAAAAATGCAAAAATTAGCTGGGCGTAGTGGCTCCCTCCTGTGGTCCCAGCTACTCAGGAGGCTGAGGTGGGAAGATCGCTTGAGTCCTGGAGGTCAAGGCTGGAGTGAGCCAAGGTCGTATCACCCCACTCCAGCCTGGGCAACAGAGCGAGACCCTGTCTCCAAACAAGAAAAAAAAATTAAAAATTAAAAAAACAAAAATTTTCATTTTTAATAGGGAAGGTTTTTCTAACCATGACCAAAAAACACCAAAAAATTAAAAGGTTAAGAATGCTGCTGACTTTATAGAATTTCTTTGTGGACTTTGACTTCAAATTTTGATTGTAGAACTTCTGAATCTTGAAAGATATAATACGAAGATAAATGATATACTAGGATGAAAATTTGTCACATTTGTGAAAAAGGACTAATCTTAACTTCCAGTCCTTTCAACCTAAGAAACCTCTTATAGATACTAAGAAAAAGGCCCGTGTTCAATAGGAAACTGACTCAACAATGTGAGTATTGTAGTTTGAAGAAAAAGAAATAAATGTGGGCCAGTAAGCCTATGAAGAAATGCTCAACCACACTTTAAAATGCAAATTACATTGACAACAAGGATATTTTTAACAAATTTGATTGTCAGATTAAATAAATAGGAGGAAACAGAAGCTCCTATACAGTTAGTAAGGGAGAATACAGTAGTGCAACTAATTTGAAAGACAACTTTATATTCGTATCCTTTGATCCAGCATATGCTACAGATTTACCACAAATTATTGAAGATATTTGTACAGGGATGCTCATTGCAGCCTTAATTAGTAAAAACCAACAAGGAATGTAAAAGATTATCTGTAAGAAATGGGATAAACACATTATGGTAGAGCATTTAATGCAAGATAAAGTAGCAGGCAAAATATATTCTGTATATCCATTATGTGTTATTAAATGAGTGAAAGCAGGTTACGTATCAGGAGGCACAGTATGACTTTGAAAAGAAAACCATAAGATATCCTTCAGGCTCATCCATGATGCTGCAGATGACAGGACTTCATGCTTTGTTATGGCTAAATAATACTCTGTTGTCTATATATACTACATTTTATCTATTCGTCTGTTGAGGGACACTTAGGCTAATTCCCTATCGTGGCAGTGGTGAATAGTGGTGCGATAAACATGGGCATGTAGCTATCTCTTTGATATACTGGTTTCTTTTCTTTTGGGTATATACCTCGCAGTGAGAGTGCTGGATTAAATGGTGGTTGAGAAATGACCATGCTGTTTTCCGTAATAGCTGTACTAATTGATATTCCCATCAACAGTGTACCAGAGTGTCCCTTTCTCTACATCCGTAGCCAGCATCTGTTATTTATGGTCTTTTTGATAATAGCCATTTTAACTGGGGTAAGAGAATATCTTTTTTCTTTTTTTTTTTTTTTGAGACAGAGTCTTGCTCTGTCGC
>NW_026653495.1:0-12704 GCF_009828535.3 Hylobates moloch | reverse complement strand
CAATCAAAAGTAAGGTTCAACTCTGTTAGTTGAATGCATAGAACAGAAAGAAGTTTCACAGAATGCTTCTGTGTTGTTTTTATTTGAAGATATTCCTTTTCCCACTATATGTCCCTTTCGTTCGGCGTGTCCGCTTGTAGTTTCTACAGAAAGTGTGTTTCAGAACTCCTCAATCAAAAGTATGGTTCAACTCTGTTAGTTGAATTCACAGAACAGAAAGAAGTTTCACAGAATGCTTCTATGTAGTTTTTAGTTGAAGATATTCCTTTTTCCAGTCTAGTCCACTTAGCGCTCGGAATATCCCGTTGCAGTTTCTACAGCAAGAGTGATTCAGAATTGCTCAATCAAAAGTAATGTTCAACTCTGTTAGTTGAATTCACAGAACAGACAGGAGTTTCACAGAAAGCTTCTGTGTAGTTTTTATTTGAAGATATTCCTTTTTCAGTGTAGACCCCTTAGCGCCCGGAATATCCACTTGCAGTTTCTACAGAAAGAGTGTTTCAGAACTGCTCAATCAAAAGTAATGTTCAACTCTGTTGGTTGAATTCACAGAACAGAAAGTAGTTTCACAGAATGCTTCTGTGTAGTTTTTACTTGAAGATACACCTTTTTCAGTGTAGACCCCTTAGCGCCCGGAATATCCACTTGCAGTCTCTACAGAAAGAGTGTTTCAGAACTGCTCAATCAGAAGTAAGGTTCAACTCTGTTAGTTGAATGCATAGAACAGAAAGAAGTTTCACAGAATATTCTGTGCAGTTTTTATTTTAAGATATTCCTTTTTCCAATCTAGGCCCCTTACCACTCCGACTGTCCACTTGCAGTTTCTACAGAAAGAGAGTTTCAGAACTGCTCAGTAAAAAGTAAGGTTCAACTCTGTTAGTTGAATGTACGGAAGAGAAAGAAGTTTCACAGAATGCTTCTGTGTAGTTTTTATTTGAAGATATTCCATTTTCCACTATAGGTCCCTTAGCAATCTGTGTGTCCACTTGCAGTTTCTACAGAAAGGGTCTTTCACAACTGCTTAATCAAAAGTAAGGTTCAACTCTGTTAGTTGAATGCACAGAACAGAAAGAAGTTTCACAGAATGCTTCTGTGTAGTTTTGATTTGAAGATATAGCTTTTTCCACTATAAGTCTCTTGGCACTCCCTATGTCCACTTGCAGTTTCTACAGAAAGAGTGTTTCACAACTGCTCAATCAAAACTAAGGTTCAACTCTGTTAATCGAAAGCATAGAACAGAAAGAAGTTTCTCACAATTCTTCTGAGTAGTTTTTATTTGAAGGTATTCCTTTTTCCACTATAGGCACCTTAGCACTCCCTATGTCCACTTGCAGATTCTACAGAAATTTTTTCAGAACAGCTAACTCAAAAGTAAGTGTCCACTCTGCTAGTTGAATGCACAGAACAGAAAGTAGTTGCACAGAATACTTCTGTGTAGTTTTTATTTGATGATATTCCCTTTTCCACTGTAGGCCCCTTAGCGCCCTGAATGTCCACTTGCAGTTTCTGCAGAAAGAGTCTTTCAGAACTGCTAAATCGAAAGTAAGGTTCAAACGTGTGAGTTGAATGCACAGAACAGAAATACGTTTCACAGAATGCTTCTGTGTAGTTTTTAATGAAGATAATCCTTTTTCCACTCTAGACCCCTTAGCGCTCCGAATGTCCACATGCAGTTTCCACAGAAAGAGTGTTTTAGAACTGCTTTATCAAAAGTAACGTTGAACTCTGTCAGTTGAAAGCACAGAACAGAAAGAAGTTTCACAGAATGCTTCTGGGTAGTTTTATTTGAACATATTCCTTTTTCCACTATAGGCCCCTGAGCGCTCAGAATGTCCACTTGCAGTTTCTACAGAAAGAGTGTTTCAGAACTGTTCAATCAAAAGTAAAGTTCATCTCTGTTAGTTGCATGCACAGAACGGGAATATGTTTCACACAATGCTTCTGTGTAGTTTTTATTTGAAGATATTCCTTTTTCTACTGTAGGCCCCTTAGCGCTCGGAATGTCCACTTGCCGTTTCTGCAGAAAGAGTGTTTCAGGACTGCTCAATCAAAAGTGAAGTTCAACACTCTTAGTGGAATGCACTGAACAGTATGTAGTTTCACAGAATGCTTCTGTGTAGTTTTCATTTGAAGATAATCCTTTTTCCACTATAGGCCCACTAGCACTCAGAATGTCCACTTGCAGTTTCTAGAGAAGGAGTGTTTCAGAACTGCTCAGTCAAAAGTAAGGTTCAACCCTCTTAGTTGAATGCACAGAACAGAAAGAAGTTTCACAGAATGATTCTGTATAGTTTTCATTTTAAGATATTCCTTTTTCCAGTAGAGACCCCTCAGCGCTCGGAATATCGACTTGCAGTTTCAACAGAGTGTTTCAGAACTACTCAATGAAAACTAATGTTCAAATCTGGAAGTTGAATTCACAGAACAGAAAGCAGATTCACAGAATGCTTCTGTGTAGTTTTTATTTGAAGATATCCTTTTCCACTGTAGGTCTGTTAGCACCCTTTATATCCACTTGCCGTTTCTACAGAGTGTTTCAAAACTGCTCAATCAAAAGTATGTTTCAACTCTGTTAGTTGAACGCACAGAACAGATAGTAGTTTGACAGAATGCTTCTGTGTAATTTTTATTTGAGGATATTCCTTTTTCCACTATAGGTCCTTTATCACTCCCTATGTCCACTTGCAGTTACTACACAAACAGTGTTTCGGAACTGCTCAATCAAAAGTAAGGTTCAACTCTGTTAGTTGAATGCATAGAACAGATAGAAGTTTCACAGAATGCTTCTGTGTAGTTTTTATTTGAAGATATTCCTTTGTCCGTTTTAGGCCCTTTAGCACTCCGAATGTCCATTTGGAGTTTCTACAGAAAGAGTGTTTCAGAACTGCTAAATCAAAAGTAAAGTTCAACTCTGTTAGTTGAATGCACTGAACACAAAGAAGTTTCACAGAATGCTTCTGTGTAGTTTCTTTTTGAAGATCTTCCTCTTACCGCTTTGGGCCCCTTACCGCTACGAATGTCCACTTGCAGTTTCTACAGAAAGAGTGTTTCAGAAATGCTCAATCAAAAGTAAGGCTCAACTCTCTTAGTTGAATGCACAGAACAGAAAAAAATTTCACAGAATGCTTCTGTGTTATTTTTATTTGAAGATATTCCTTTTTCCCCTATACGCCCCTTAGCACTCGGAATATCCACTTGCAGCTTCCACAGAAAGAGTGTTTCAGAACTGATCAACCAAAAGTAAGGTTCAACTCTGTGAGGTGAATGCACACAACAGAAAGAAGTTTCACAAAATGCTTCTGTGTATTTTTATTTGAAGATAATATTTTTTCCAATATGGCCCCCTTAGCGCTCCGAATGTCCACTTGCAGTTTCTGCAGAAAGAGTTTCAGAACAGCCCAATCAAAAGTAAGGTTCAACTCAGTTAGTTGAATGACAGAACACAAAGAAGTTTCACAGAATGCTTCTGTGTAGTTTTTATTTACAGATATTGCTTTTACCACTATAGGCCCCTTAGCGCTCCAAATGTCCACTTGCAGTTTCTACAGAAAGTGTGTTTCAGAACTGCTCAATCAAAAGTAATGTTCAACTCTGTTAGTTGAATGAACGGAAGAGAAAGAATTTTCACAGAATGCTTCCTTGTAGTTTTTATTTGAAGATATTCCTTTTTCCATGATAGGCCCCTTAGCGCTACGAATGTCCACTTGCAGTTTCTACAGAAAGAGTGTTTCAAAACTGCTCAATCAAAGTAAGGTTCAACTCCAATCATTGAATGCAAAGATCAGAGAGAAGCTTCGCACAATGCTTCTGTGTAGTTTTTATTTGAAGTTATTCCTATTTCCACTATAGGCCCCATAGCGCTCGGAACCTCCATTTGCAGTTTCTACAGAAAGAGTGTTTCGGAACTGCTCTATCAAAAGTAAGGTTCAAATATGTTGGTTGAATGCACAGAACACAGAGAAGTTTCACAGAATGCTTCTGTGTTGTTTTTATTTGAAGATATTCCTTTTTCCATTATGTGCCCCTTTGCGCTCCGCCTGTCCATTGCAGTTTCTACAGAAAGAGTGTTTCAGAACTGCTCAATCAAAAGTAAGATTCAACTCTGTTAGTTGAATGCACAGAACAGAAAGAAGTTTTACAGAACACTTCTGTTTAGTTTTTATTTAAAGATACTACGTTTTCCAGTATAGGTCTCTTTGCAGTCCGTATGTCCACTAGCAGTTTCTCCAGAAACAGTGTTGCAGAACTGCTCAATCAAAATTAATGTTCAACTCTGTTAGTTGAATGCATAGAACAGAAAGAAGTTTCAGAGAATGTTTCTGTGTAGCTTTCATTTGAAGATATTCCTTTTTCCACAATATGTCCCTTAGCACTCGGTATCTCCACTTGCAGTTTCTACAGAAAGAGTGTTTCAGAACTGCTCAATCAAAAGTAAGTTGCAAATCTGTTAGTTGAATTCATAAAAGAGAAAGAATTTTCACAGAATGCCTCTGTGTAGTTTTTATTTGAAGATATTCCTTTTTCCACTATAGGCCCCTTAGCGCTCGGAATGTCCACTTGCAGTTTCCGCAGAAAGAGTGTTTCAGAACTGCCCAATCAAAAGTAAGGATCAACTCTGTTAGTTGAATGCATAGAACAGAAAGAAGTTTCACACAATGCTTCTGTGTAGTTTTTATTTGAATATATTCCTTTTCCCACTATAGGTCCCTTAGCGCTCTGAATATCCACTGGCAGTTTCTACAGAAAGAGAGTTTCACAACTTCTCAATCAAAAGTAAGGTTCAAATCTGCTAGTTGAATGCACAGAACGGAAAGGAGTTTCACAGAATGATTCTGTGTAGTTTTTATCTGAAGATATTTCTTTTTCCACTATATTCACCTTAGCGCTCAGAATGTCCGCTTGCAGTTTGTACAGAAAGAGAGTTTCAGAACTTCTCAATGAAAAGTAAAGTTCAACTCGGTGAGTTGAATGCACAGAACAGAAAGAAGTTTGGCAGAATAATTCTGTGTAGTTGTTATTTGAGGATATTCCTGTTTCCACTATAGGCCCCTTAGCGCTCCAAATGTCCACTTGCAGTTTCTACAGAAAGAGAGTTTCACAACTTCTCAATGAAAAGTAAGGTTCAAATCTGTTAGTTGAATGCACTGAACAGAAAGAAGTATCGCAGAATGCTTCTGTGTAGTTTTAAGATGAAGATATTCCTTTTTCCACTATAGGCCACTCAGTGCTCCGAAAGTCCGCTTGCAGTTTCTACAGAAAGAGTGTTTCAGAACTTCTCATTCAACAGTAAGATTCAACTCTGTTTGTTGAATGCACAGAGCAGAAAGAAGTTTTGCAGACTGATTCTGTGTAGTTTTTATAAAGATATTCCTTTTTCCACTGTAGGCCCCTTAACGCCAGGAATGTCCGCCTGAAGTTTCTACAGAAAGAGTTATTAAGAACTTCTCAATCAACAGTAAGGTTCAACTCTGTTAGTTGAATGCACAGAACAGAAAGAAGTTTGGCAGAATGCTTCTGTGTAGTTTTTATTTGAAGATATTCCTTTTTCCACTGTAGGCCCCTTAGCGCTCCGAATGTCCGCTTGCAGTTTCTACAGAAAGAGAGTTTCAGAACTTCTCAATCAACAGTAATGTTCAACTCTGTTAGTTGAATGCACAGAACAGAAAGAAGTTTGGCAGAGTGCTTCTGTGTAGTTTTTATTTGAAGATATTCCTTTTTCCACTATAGGCCCCTTAGCGCTACGAATTTCCGCTTGCAGTTTCTACAGAAAGGGAGTTTCACAACTTCTCAATCAAAAGTAAGGTTCAACTCTGTTAGTTGAATGCACAGATGAGAAAGAAGTTTCGCAGAATGCTTCTGTGTACTTTTTATTTAAAGATGTTCCTTTTTCCACTATAGGCCCCTTAGCGCTCCGAATGTCCGATTGCAGTTTGTACAGAAAGAGACATTCAGAAGTTCTCAATGAAAAGAAAGGTTCATCTCTGTTAGATGAATGCACAGAACAAGAAGAATTTTGGCAGAATGATTCTGTGTAGTTTTTATATCAAAATATAACTTTTTCCAATATAGGCCTCTTAGTGCTCCGAATATCCACTTTCACTTTCTACAGAAAGAGTGTTTCAAAACTCCTCAATCAAAAGTAAGGTTCAACTCCGCTAGTTGAATGCAGAGATCAGAAAGAAGTTTCACAGAATGGTTCTGTGTAGTTACAATTTGAATATGCTCCTTTTACCACTATTGGCCCCTTAACGCTCTGAATGTCCGGTTGCAGTTTCTACAGAAAGAGTGTTTCAGAACTTCTCAATGAACAGTATGGTTCAATTCTGTTATTGGAATGCACAGAACAGAAAGAGGTTTGGCAGAATGATTCTGTGTTGTTTTTATTGAAGATATTATTTTTTCCACTATAGGCCCCTTAGCGCTCCGATTGTCTGCTTGTAGTTGCTACAGAAAGGGTGTTTCAGAAATTCTCAATCAACCGTAAGTTTTGTCTCTGTTAGCTTAATGAACAGAACAGAAAGAAGTTTGGCAGAATGATTCTGTGTAGTTTTTATTGGAAGATATACCTTTTTCCACTATAGGCCCCTCAGCGCTCCGAATGTCCCCTTGCAGTTTCTACAGAAAGAGTGTTTCAAAACTCCTAAATCAAAAGTATGGTTCAACTCTGTGAGTTGAATGCACAGATCACAAAGAAGTTTCGAAGAATGCTTCTGTGTAGTTTTTATTTGAAGATATTCCTTTTTCCACTATGGGCCCCTTAGCGCTCCGAATGTCCGCTTGCAGTTTGTACAGAAAGAGAGTTTCAGAACTTCTCAATGAAAAGTAAGGTTCAACTCTGTTAGTTGAATGCACAGAACAGAAAGAAGTTTGGCAGAATGATTCTGTGTAGTTTTTAATTCAACATTTTCCTTTTTCCACCATAGGACCCTCAGCGCTCCGCATGTCCACTTGCACTTTCTGCAGAAAGAGTGTTTCAAAACTCCTCAATCAAAACTAAGTTTCAATTCTGCTAGTTGAAAGCAAAGATGAGAAAGAAGTGTCACAGAATGCTTCTGTGTAGTTTTAATTTGAAGAAGTTCCTTTTTCCACTATTGTCCCCTTAGAGCTCTGAATGTTCACTTGCAGTTTCTACAGAAAGAGTGTTTCAGAACTTCTCAATCAACACTAAGATTCCACACTGTTAGTTGAATGCACAGAAACGAAAGAAGTTGGGCAGAATGATTCTGTGTAGTTTTTATTGAAGATAATACTTTTTCCACTATAGGCCCCTTTGCGCTCCAAATGTCCGCTTCCAGTTTCTAGAGAAAGAGTGTTTCAGAAATTCTCAATCAACACTAAGTTTCAACTCTCTTTGTTGAATGCACAGAACCGAAAGAAGTTTGGCAAAATGATTCTGTGTAGGTTTATTTGAAGATATACCTTTTGCCAGTATAGGTCCCTTAGCGCTCAGAGTAGCCCCTTGCAGTTTCTACAGAAAGAGTGTTTCAAAACTCCTGAATCAAATTAAGGTTCAACACTGCTAGTTGAATGCAAAAATCAGAAAGAAGTTTCACAGAATGCTTCTGTGTAGTTTTAATTTGAACATATTCCTTTTTCCACTATAGGCCCCTAAGTGCTCCGAATGTCTGCTTGCAGTTTCTACAGAAAGAGTGTTTCAGAACTTCTCAATCAACAGTAAGGTTCAACACTGTTAGTTGAATGTTAGTTGAAAGAGTGTTTCAGAACTTCTTAATCAACAGTAGTGTTCAACTCTGTTATTTGAAGGCACAGAACAGAAAGAAATTTGGCAGAATGATTCTGTGTAGTTTTCATTTGAAGATATATCTTTTTCCACTATAGGCCACTTAGTGCTCCAAATGACGGTTTGCAGTTTCTACAGAAAGAGTGTTTCAGAACTTCTCAATCAACAGTAAGGTTCAACTCTGTTAGTTGAATGCACAGAACAGAGAGAAGTTTGGCAGAATGATTCTGCGTAGTTTTTTTTGAAGATATTTCTTTTTCCACTATAGGACCCTTAGCAGTCCGATTGTCCCCGTCCAGTTTCTACAGAAAGAGTGTTTCAACACTCCTCAATCAAAAGTAAGGTTCAACTCTGCTAGTTGAACGCACAGATCAGAAAGCAGTTTCGCAGAATGCTTCTGTGTAGTTCTTATTTCAAGATATTCCTTTTTCCACTATAGGCGGCTTAGCGCTCCGAATATCCACTTGCAGTTTCTACAGAAAGATAGTCTCACAACTTCTCAATCAAAAGTAAAGTTCAACTCTGCTAGTTGAATGCAAAGATCAGAAAGAACTTTGGCAGAATGATTCTGTGTTGTTTTTATTTGAAGATATTACCTTTTTCCACTATAGGAACATTAGTGCTCCAAATGTCCACTTGCAGTTTCTACAGAAAGAGTTTTTCAAAACTCCTCAATCAAAAGTAAGTTTCAAAACTGCCAGTTTAATGCCCAGATCAGAAAGAAGTTTTACAGAATGCTTCTGTGTAGTTTTAATTTGAAGATATTGCTTTTTCCACTATAGGCACGTCAGTGTTCCGAATGTCCGCTTACAGTTTCTACAGAAAGAGTGTTTCAGAACTTCTCAATCAACAGTAGTTTTCAAATCTGTTAGTTGAATGCACAGAACAGAAAGTAGTTTGGCAGAATGCTTCTGTGTAGTTTTTATTTGAAGATATTCCTTTTTGCACTATTTGCCCCTTAACGCCCGGAATGTCCGCTTGCAGTTTCTACAGAAAGAGTGTTTCAGAACTTAACAATCAACAGTAAGGTTCAACTCTGTTAGTTGAATGCAAGGAACAGAAACAAGTTTGGGAGAATGCTTCTCTGTAGTTTTCATTGGAAGATATTCCTTTTTCCACTGTAGGATCCATAGCCCTCCGACTGTCCCCTTGCAGTTTCTACAGAAACAGTGTTTCAAAACTCCTAAATCAAAAGAAATGTTCAACTCTGCTGATTGAATGCACAGATAAGAAAGAAGTTTCACAGAATGATTCTGGGTAGTTTTTATTTGAAGATATTCCTTTTTCCACTATAGGAAACTTAGCACTCCGAATGTCCGCTTGCACTTTTTACAGAGAGTGTTTAAGAACTGCTCAATCAAAAGTAAGGTTAAACTCTCCTAGCTTAATGCACAGATGAGAAAGAAGTTGCGCAGAAAGATTCTGTGTAGTTTTTATTTGAAGATATTCCTTTTTCCACTATAGGCCCCTTCGCGCTCCGAATATCCGCTTGCACTTTTTACAGAAAGAGTGTTTCAGAACGTCTCAATCAAAAGTAGGGTTCAACACTCTTAGCTTAATGCACAGATCAGAAAGAAGTTTCGCAGAAAGCTTCTGTGTAGTTTTTATTTGAAGATATTCCTTTTTCCACTATAGGCCCCATAGCGCTCCGAATGTCTGCTTGCAGTTTGTACAGAAAGAGAGGTTCAGAACTTCTCAATGAAAAGTAAGGTTCACCTCTGTTAGTTGAATGCACAGAACAGCAAGAAGTTTGGTAGAATGATTCTGTGTAGTTTTTAATTCAAGATATTCCATTTTCCACTATAGGCCCTTTAGCGCTCAGACTGTCCACTTACGCTTTCTACAGAAAGGGTTTTTCAAAACCCCTGTATCAAAAGTAATGTTCAACTCTGCCAATTGAATGCACAGATCAGGAAGAAGTTTCACAGAACGCTTCTGTGTAGTTTTAATTTGGAGATATTCCTTTTTCCAGTATAGGCCCCTTAACGCTCCGAATGTCCACTTGCAGTTTCTACAGAAAGGGAGTTTCAAAACTTCTCAAACAAAAGTAAGGTTCCACTGTGTAAGTTGAATGCACAGATCAGAAAGAAGTTTCGCAGAATGCTTCTGTGTAGTTTTTATTTGAAGATGTTACTTTTTCCACTATAGGCACCTTAGCGCTTCCAATGTCCGCTTGCAGTTTCTACAGAAAGAGAGTTTCAAAACTTCTCTATCAAAAGTAAGGTTCAACTCTGTTAGTTGAATGCACAGAACAGAAAGAAGTTTGGCAGAAAGCTTCTCTGTAGTTTTAATTTGAAAATATTCCTTTTTCCACTATAGGCCCCTTAGTGCTCCGAATGTCATATTGCAGTTTCTACAGAAAGACTGTTTCAGAACTTCTCGATCAACAGTAAAGTTCAACTCTGTTAGTTGAATGCACAGAACAGAAAGAAGTTTGGCAGAAAGCTTCTGTGTACTTTTTATTTGAAGATATTCCTTTTTCCACTATAGGCCCCTTAGCGCTCCGAATGTCCGCTTGTAGTTTCTACAGAAAGAGAGTTTCACAACTTGTCAATCAAAAGTAATGTTCAACTCTGTTAGTTGAATGCACAGAACAGAAAGAAGTTTGGCAGAATGATTCTGTGTAGTTTTTACTTCAAGATATTCCTTTTTCCACTATAGGCCTATTAGCGCTACGATTGTCCGCTTGCAGTTTCCACAGAAAGAGTTTCACAACTTCTCAATCAAAAGTAACGTTCAATTCTGCTAGTTGAATGCATAGATGAGAAAGTTTCGCAGAATGCTTCTGTGTAATTTTTATTTGAAATACTCCTTTTACCACTATAGGCCCCTTAGCGCTCCGAATGTCCGCTTGCAGTTTCTACACAAAGAGTGTTCCAGAACTTCTCAATCAACAGTAAGGTTAAACTCTGTTAGCTGAATGCACAGAACAGAAAGAAGTTTGGCAGAATGTTTCTGTGTATTTTTTATTTCAAGATATTCATTTTTCCACCAAAGGTCCTATAGCGCTATGAATGTCCCCTTGCAGTTTCTACAGAAATTGTGTTTCAAAACTCCAAAATCAAAAGTAAGGTTCAACTCTGCTAGTTGAATGCACAGATCAGAGAGAAGTTTCGAAGAATGCTTCTGTGAGGTTTTAATTTGAAGATATTCCTTTTTCCACTATTGGCCCCTTAGCGCTCCGAATGTACACTTGCAATTTCTACAGAAAGAGATGTTCAGAACTTCTCAATCAACAGTAAGGTTCAACTCTGTTAGTTGAATGCACAGAACAAAAAGAATTTCGGCAGAATGATTCTGTGTAGTTTTTATTTGAAGACATTACTTTTTCCACAATATGATCCTTAACGCCCGGATTGTCCTCTTGCAGTTTCTAGAGAAAGAGTGTTTCAGAACTTGTCAATCAACAGTAAGGTTCAACTCTGTTAGTTCAATGCACAGAACAGAAAGTAGTTTGGTAGAATGCTTCTGTGTAGTTTTTATTTATAGATATTCCTTCTTCAACTGTAGGCCCCTCAGCGCTCCGAATGTCCGCTTGCAGTTTCTACAGAAAGACAGTTTCAGAACTTCTCAGTCAACAGTAACTTTCAACTCTGTTAGTTGAATGCACAGAACACAAATAAGTTTGGGAGAATGCATCTGTGTAGTTTTTATTTGAAGATATTCCTTTTTCCACTATATGGCCCTTAGCGATCAGAATTTCCGCTTGCAGTTTCTACAGAAAGAGAGTTTCACAAATTCTCAATCAAAAGTAAAGTTCAACTCTGCTAGTTGAATGCACAAATCAGAAAGTATTCCCGCCGAATGCTTCTGTGTAGTTCTTATTTGAAGATATACCTTTTTCCACTTAAGGACCATTAGCGCTCCAAATTTTCACTTGCAGTTTCTACAGAAAGAGTTTCAGAACGTCTCCATCAAAAGTAAGGTTCAACACTGTTACTTGAAGGCACAGAATATAAAGAAGTTTGGCAGAATGATTCTGTGTAGTTTTTCTTTCAAGATATTTCTTTTTCCACTATAGGCCCCTTAGTGCTCCGAACCTCCACTTGCAGTTTCTTCAGAAAGAGTGTTTAAAAACAACTCAATCAAAAGTAAGATTCAACTCTGCTAGTTGAATGGACAGATCAGAAAGAAGTTTGGCAGAATGATTCTGTGTAGTTTTTAATTCAAGATATTCCTTTTTCCACTATAGGCCTATTAGCGCTACGAATGTCCGCTTGCAGTTTCCACAGAAAGAGTTTCACAACTTCTCAATCAAAAGTAACGTTCAATTCTGCTAGTTGAATGCATAGATGAGAAAGTTTCGCAGAATGCTTCTGTGTAATTTTTATTTTAAATTCTCCTTTTACCACTATAGGCCCCTTAGCGCTCCGAATGTCCGCTTGCAGTTTCTACACAAAGAGTGTTTCAGAACTTCTCAATCAACAGTAAGGTTAAACTCTGTTAGTTGAATGCACAGAACAGAAAGAAGTTTGGCAGAATGATTCTGTGTATTTTTTATTTCAAGATATTCATTTTTCCACCAAAGTTCCTATAGCGCTATGAATTTCCCCTGGCAGTTTCTACAGAAAGTGTGTTTCAAAACTCCAAAATCAAAAGTAAGGTTCAACTCTGCTAGTTGAATGCACAGATCAGAGAGAAGTTTCAAAGAATGCTTCTGTGAGGTTTTAATTTGAAGATATTCCTTTTTCCACTATTGGCCCCTTAGCGCTCCGAATGTACACTTGCAATTTCTACAGAAAGAGAGGTTCAGAACTTCTCAATCAACAGTAAGGTTCAACTCTGTTAGTTGAATGCACAGAACAAAAAGAATTTGGGCAGAATGATTCTGTGTAGTTTTTATTTGAAGATAAACCATTTTCCACTATGATCCCCTTAGCGCTCCGAATGTCAGCTTGCAGTTTCTACAGAAAGAGAGTTTCAGAACTTCTCAGTCAACAGTAACTTTCAACTCTGTTAGTTG
>NW_026653494.1:12343-12721 GCF_009828535.3 Hylobates moloch | reverse complement strand
CTATGAAAAATAAATCACTAGAGGATTTTTAAGAATCTCAGAATTAAAAAAGCCTTTCTCTGAGTTACAAAAAACCCAGAGGAATAAAATATCAGATTGATACCTTTGACTATATTTTTAAGATTAGCTTTACACTCTGATATCTAACCTATCAACCACACCATCCTAAGAGCCTTAGCTATGCATATATATTGGGACAGAAGCAATTTCTCAAAGTTCTTTAAATTTCTTTTACTGAAGAACGTTTTACCGATATTCTACATTTCTAATATTTTTATACTGTTATAAGAATTACATTTATTTATAACTGTTAAATCTAAGCACTGTACCCTTCTACACTGTACACATCTGTATCTAAGCATTGCACTTCTACATACA
>NW_026653494.1:906-12333 GCF_009828535.3 Hylobates moloch | reverse complement strand
TCTCTTTAAAATTCAATGTACAGAATTCTGAGTTAAGTATTAAATTTTTCACTGATGATTTATGCTACTTACACGATAGGATCATGTATGCCTACATTTACTACACTTTGTTAAACAACATAACATAAAAATCTAGTTCAACAGAAACATTTGAATATGAAGGTATACCTCTCTATCACCATCCTTATTTATTTCTGGTTCTTGAGACATTTTCTGCAGATGCAAAAACAGTAGGTTAATTTGCTTGTTGTATTTCTGTGATGTCTCCTCTTTTGGAGCACATGTTTTTAAAATAATTTTATTCTTAAGTAATCAAGTATGGACAATAAAAATCAGAAAATAATTAAAATTAAACTGTTAAAATAAATAAATAATAATTAAAATTAAGAATTAACTTTTTAATCTATGTTTAGCTACTGCCACATCACTGGCTTCTAACATGTGAAAAATAATTCACCTTAGACAAAGGGAGAAGAAAAACATGAACCAGCAAACTTAACTTGGTCACTATTTATTTCGACTAAACTTAATTTGTTATGAGTTAAATCTACCAAAAATGAATCAGCAGAAGATTTGTAGTGTTGCAAAATCTTCCTCACTTGAAAAGAGTTTACCTCACAAAACCCTAACTAGTGAGCCCCTACAGTGCACTGAAGTGCTTTTCTAAAAGATTCCTAACTGGATTGTAGGCACCCTTTAAACTATTAGGAGCCGAAATCAACACCAAACAGAAAGAAATGCAAATTCTCAAATTTTAGTTGAAATTATATACTGTAATGTGATAGTGTTATGTATCCAGATTATCTGCTTAAGTCCAGTTCTAATATATTCTAATGTGTACTAATGACAGTAGGTAAAAAATTTTAATCTGTACTGATTTTCTGCAACTGAAAGAAATTAGAATGTTATTGTGTTTGTGCACTAACACCAAAGGTCCCATTCAGCAAGATAAGATTCTTGTAAAAGGCAGTTCGGTTGCTTTTATGACCTGGTTCCCTCCCTGAACAGAAACGCTGAGGTCAACAAGAGACCACAAGGCAGAATATATCTTTAACCTTGGTATCAGTGACTGACAATATAAAACTGCAGATTTTCAATCACTGGCCATGATTACTCTTTAACCATGAATCCAGCTCAGGGACCATCAGTGTTACATTGTTCATAATTCCTATTGCTTAATAATATGATTCAATAATCGATGTTACTTTATCATGTTACGGTGTTGTAAAAACAAAAGAACAAAGTTCTGACATTTGTTTTTGCCTCTATTCCAAAAGGAAAGATTAGCTGTAAGCTAATCAAGAAGGCAGATAAGAATATTTGAAAAAAAGAGTATTTTAAATTTTATAGTGGGTTATGTTGAAGTTAAATATCAAATATTAAATTAGAATCTATTGATTCTTCTGTTAATAGGGTTGCTGATTTTATTACGATAAATTTTAAGAATCTATTAAAGGCCGGGCGCGGTGGCTCAAGCCTGTAATCCCAGCACTTTGGGAGGCCGAGGCGGGTGGATCACGAGGTCAGGAGATGGAGACCATCCTGGCTAACACGGTGAAACCCCGTCTCTACTAAAAAATACAAAAAAAATTAGCTGGGCGTGGTGGTGGGCGCCTGTAATCCCAGCTACTCAGGAGGCTGAGGCAGGAGAATGGCGTGAACCCGGGAGGCGGAGCTTGCAGTGAGCCGAGATCGCGCCAGTGCACTCCAGCCTGGGGGACAGAGAAAGACTCCGTCTCAAAAAAAAAAAAAAAAAAAAGAATCTATTAAAATACTCTTTTTTTATTTTTTTTGAGACGGAGTCTTGCTCTGTCGCCCAGGCTGGAGTGTAGTGGCGGATCTCAGCTCACCGCAAGCTCCACCTCCCGGGTTCATGCCATTCTCCTGCCTCAGCCTCCCGAGTAGCTCGGACTGCAGGCACTGGCCACCATGCCCGGCTAAGTTTTTGTATTTTTAGTAGAGACAGGGTTTCACCGTGTTAGCCAGGATGGTCTCGATCTCCTGACCTCGTGATCCGCCCGCCTCGCCCTCTCAAAGTGCTGGGATTACAGGCGTGAGCCACTGCACCTGGCCAAAAGATTCTTAAAAAAAGAATCTATTGATTCTCAAAGCCTAGTCTGAAAGGTAATTTCATTTGGACTATCTAATATTATTAAGGCAAAAAAAAAAAGGTTAAACCAAAAGTTTAAATTTAAAAGTTTCCATGCCTCTGGCTGGCCATTTTGACTTCCTTTAAGCCTTTGTGACTCTTCCCCTGATGGCAGCTTTAAGTCTTGTTCTGTTGAAAAATCCATATAAGTTAAAATCAACCACTTAGAACAGTTAAAAACTATTGCCTTTTAAAAACAGATTTAAGACAACATTTCATTTTATTTCATAAATTGAGCATTTAATCTTTCATGAAATTGTCATTTATAAAATAATTCTCAAAAACTTCAAAAAATCACTTGGGGAGACACCAGATGTCAGCAGTTTGAAGACACACAAACATGTCAAAAATTCCCTCATAAATTCATCCACCCAACATCAATGAACAAAACCACCATAAACACAGCTTTAAAATACAGTAGAAACATATAAGGTGAGGCTGGGCGCGGTGGCTCACGCTTGTAATCCCAGCACTTTGGGAGGCCGAGGCGGGCGGATCACGAGGTCAGGAGATCGAGACCACGGTGAAACCCCGTCTCTACTAAAAATACAAAAAAAAAATTACCCGGGCGTGGTGGCGGGCGCCTGTAGTCCCAGCTACTCGGGAGGCTGAGGCAGGAGAATGGCGTGAACCTGAGAGGTGGAGCTTGCAGTGAGCCGAGATTGCGCCACTGCACTCCAGCCTGGGCGACAGAGTGAGACTCTGTCTCAAAAAAAATAAATAAATAAATAAAAAATAAAAATAAAAATAAAAATAAATAAATAAAAATTAAAAAAGAAACATATAAGGTGACACAGTATATTGTTCTCCACTTCCTAATAGTACCTTATAAATGATTTCCAAAATCACTGCTGACACCTTTATTAGTGTACAGCATCTTCCTAATATCTAAAATGTTTCCCTCCACTATTCTGACAAATTTATTTTATTTTATTTTATTTTTTATGAGCCAGGATCTTGCTCTGTCACCAAGGTGGAATGCAGTGGCGCGATCAGCTCACTGCAACCTCACACTCCCTGGTTCAAGCAATTCTCCTGCCTCAGTCTCCTGAGTAGCTGTGATTACAGGCAAGCACCACCACACCCAGCTAATTTTTGTATTTTTAGTAGAGATGGGGTTTCACCATTGGACAGGATGGTCTCGATCTCCTGACCTCATGATCCCCTCCAAAAGTGCTGGGATTACAGGTGTGAGCCACCACACCCGGCCTTATTTTCATCTTTTAAAACAATGCTATGTGAAGTCTTCCTTGATTCTGCATGTCTTTCCCCAGATAAACAGGTACCTCCTTCCTTGAGGCTGCCTTAGTACTTTACTGATTTTTCTACTGCATCTTTACCCCCTAAACTGTGCATTATTCCTCCACATGTCTGTCCCCTCTGCTCCAAGACTGCAGGGGAGAGTCTTACACATCATCTTTGTAAAAACAGTCTTTGTTTTATTCAGAAATTTTTTATTGAGTCCTGCTAAATACATGCTAGGCGTTACGGTCTAAAAAGAATGAAAATAAAGCATGTCAGGGATGGCTTTTCTAGAACACATGCCTAAGAAGAGACTTAAATATTGAGGCTAGCCAGATTAAAAGGGGTAGACAGCAGGAAAGGGTGACAGCATGCCAGGCAGCAGCAAGAGCGGGAGCGAGGCCTGAAAGAGTGAAAGTATTTGCCTACAATAGAAGGATGAGTGAGTAGGACATTACCAGCAGCTCAGTAATGCCAGAGAAAGGGCACACAGGGAAAAGGGCTAAAGATGGAGAGTGGGGCAGAAATCAGATTATGAAAGCCTTATGTGTAATTTTAAGATGCCCGGACATTAATGTTCAAGAGTGGTCCCTGGACCTATCTGCATTAGATATAGATCACTTTAAATGCCAAAACCAATATTCCTAGTGAACAATTATTCATTAAGACAAGGTGACACATAGCTCATGTGGACACAGCTGAGATACTATGCAGCAAATTCTCAACAATTCCCATGAACACTTGGAAAGTCAGTTCTATAATAAAGTCATACAAATTATAATAAATCAGTAAATATTTGGTTTGGGAAGATGCTTTGTAAAGTTATAGTGCATATGAATACAACTAAGAGTTGTGAATTCAGAGCTGTGACAATACAGCAAAGAAACCACATTGTGTTTGAGTCAGCAATCTTTAGATTTCTATCCAGTCTTCCCATCCAGTCCATAAATTCTAAGTATAATCCTGGTACTCACTCTCAAGTTTACGTTAAATACTATCCCATATAAAAAACTCTCTTTCTCTTACTTCTTTTAATTATTTATATATTGCCTTGTTTAAAGGAAGAACACAAAAATGCCCTGCTAAAGGGATTCTGTTTGGCTGCAGGCTGCAAGAGGGAAAAACACAAAGCAGGTTTTGCAGAAAATGATTTTTTAGAAGTCAGAACTATGACGTGAAGTCAAGCAGGGCACTCTAGGACTGAATTTGCTGTGCTTCCTTCATACGCTCCTTGCTCTTTCTTTTCTGGCAGCTGTGACTCACACAGGTCATGGAGAGTATCATTCCCTAAGAGGCACAGCCATGATATGCATCTTTATCTATTAAGTTCATCTGTCCCAATTCTGTGTTCTGTGGATGCTGACTTTCGGTCACGGATGGTGATACACATGGACATTTATCATCAACTTTCAGATTCTCGGATCTTTGACAAGTCTTATTGCTGAGAGTCAAACTAGTAGGATGCAAATTATAAATGCTGATTATCCAATTACCTACTCAAAATATCCTACACAAATATTCCATTAAACATGCATAGAAAAACATTAGTCATTCCTGCTGACCTGCTGCTCTTTGCTCTTCTGTATTCACCAGAAAATTTCCTACTCCTTCCTCACGTCCAGGTTAAATACTGGTGTACAACCTGGAAACCTGTATATCATCTGAGATTTCTCTCTGTCCCCCAAGCCTTTCTCATTCAATTATCACTAAATCACATTGACTATACCTCTCTTCTGCTTCCGTTTTGTATTCCCACTGCCACTGGGAACATAAACATTTACCAAATGGCTTCTATTTACAAGAAAACCGCAACTATTAATGTTATTTCTTACATGAAAAAAAAAATTAAGCCAAAAAAATGAAAAAGGCATAACAAGGGCCAACACATTAAAATGAGTAACTGAGATTCCTAACGTTATTTATTTCACCATGGATGGGTGAAAGCCTTGTAACACATTGATACTAGTCCAAGGATGTGTGACATGGAAACTACAGCTGACTACTGCAAAAGCTTCCTTTGTCTCCTGGTTTCTTTACATGGTAAAGAACCTTCCATCAATCCCAGCAAACTATAGGTTACAGACCAAATCCAATCTGCCTTATGCCTGTTTTCTTACGTATAATCACGATTTCACGCTACAAAGCAGACAACAGCAGGGTTAAGCAGATATGACAGAGACCACATAGTCTAAAATATTTCCCACCTGGTCCTTTACAGAAAAAGCTTGCTAACCCGTTTTACACCGTAACCAGAATGCCTTAATACTCAAATTTAACCTTGTGACTCCCCTGCTCAAATTTCTCCAATGAGCCCCTGCAGCACACACTGTTGGCTCCCTATCAATAGCCATGCCTTATCCTTTCTTGGAGAAGAAACACAAGTCTATTGGGATATTTATTATCCCAATCCCCCTCCTCAGCCTCAGAAAGAGAAATGTTTATTCTAAGCTAATCAGGTATTTGCCTTCCCAGTGCCTGGTTTGGGAATGAGCATGCGGTGTGACCCAGCCAATGAAATGCTACAGGAAGCCCCTTGCATGCTTCTAAGTTTTCTCCCTGTTTAAAAGACACATGTGAAGAAAAGCAGCGCTCGCGATGTTGTGTTGGGAGAACAAGATGTTTGGAGTTGCTGCGGATTAGCCAACCACGAAAGGAGACGTGAATAAAACAGTGCCAACAGCACAGCTGAAAGAGGGACAAGTGGGATCCCTAGGATATCAATGAACAAACAAAACAACTCTGGTTCCTACTGTTTTAGCCACTGCTCATCTAGTATTTGCAGTCCAAAGCGTTCTACCTGGTAAACTTCCCATGGCCCACAGGATAAGATCTACTCATTTCTATAGTATTAAAAAATCTATCATAAACTTGCCTTAGCTAAATATTCACCTCATTCCCAACCTCTCGTATCTCACACTTTTGGTACTAGCAAAAGTGAATTGCTCAGAAACCCTGCAAAGTTCACTCAAGCATCTTGTCTTTTGCACTTGCTGCTCTTCCTGCCAAACAGGCAATCTCATTAGATGTTCCTTCTGGCAAACACACAACCTTGCTGCATGTTCCTTCTGCCAAACATTATTCTTCTGCTTCTTTACCTAGAAAAATTCTTCTTTCTCTGCATGCTTACCTTAAATCATACCTACTTTTTTCCAAAATTTTCATTCCTCATTACATATGTCTGGCACATAATCAATATATAATAAATCATAATTATAAGCTTCCAGTGGGCATCTAGCACACAGTAAGCACTGAATAAAGTAGTAAAATAATGAAAATGACAATGATAATAACAAGCTCCTGTCTGTATTTTTGTTTGTGTTCTTTAGCATCAGAAAAATGGTTAGTATCTAAAAGACATTTGATAGTTATTTGTTAAGCGGACAAGTGAAAACATAAATAGAAACGTTTTCTTTGTAAATTCTGTTGAAAAAGCACAGAAATGGAGACAGCTCCACTACGAGCACCTTAAAGATCAAAACTACATCTATTCCATCTTTGTCTCCTGCAACTTATAAAACCTAACTTACAGAAGCTCTTTGATAAATAGATGGCTAAATTAAAGGTGTCCTCATACAGTTTAGACTATACAATGTATTAGGTGTCCACAACCAGGTAGCATAGTAGCATTTTTGTTAGTGTGAAACATTTTTCTACTTTTATTATAATCTGCTGAGCCTAGAGTTGGGCAATTTGTATATTTACTATGACAATCTTTTGGCAAATGGTAGCAGAGCATCTTGTTCTAACAAAATTACTGTTATCATGACAATTAACCAGCAGGTAGAACACATCTTGTACCAACAAAGTAAATATATCTCTTTCCAATTTCAAATGAGGAGGAATGAAGTCAGTAATAGTGAGACCTTATTGGGACAAGCATATGTAACATGACTTGTGCTTCAGTGTTCTTTTGTGATCAAAAATTCCTTACTTTTAATCTATGGTAGAACCACCCAGAGCAGGGGTCCTCAACTACCAGGCCACAGACTCGTAACAGTCCATTGACTATTATGAACCACACCACACAAGAGGAGGTGAGCAGTAGGCAAGCCAGGGAAGCTTCACCTGTACTTACAGCCACACCCCGTACTTACAGCCACACCCCATGGCTCCTATTACCACCTGAACTCTGCCTCCAGTCAGATCAGTGATAATATTAGATAGTCACTGGAGCACGAACCCTGTTGTGAACTGCCCATCCGAGGGATCTAGGTTGTGTGCTTCGTATGAGAATCTAATGCCTGATGATCTGTCACTGTCTCACTTTGCCCCCAGATGAGACCATCTAGTTGCAGAAAAATAAGCTCAGAGCTTCCACGGATTCTACGTTATGGTAAGTTGTATAATTATTTCATTATATATTACAATGTAATAATAATATAAAGTAGCACAATAAATGTAACATGATTGAATAATGCTGAAACCATCCCCACCTTTCCCCAGCCCATGGAAAGATTGTCTTCCACAAAACCGGTCCCTGGTGCCAAAAAGGTTGGGGACAACTGACCTAAAGTAATTCACTGTCACAAGTCTTACCTGGATTGCTGTTTTCAGAAGAAGGTTTTAGCATCTGTTTTTCTTTGTAGTCAGAAAGTAACTGGCAAATTCTATGTATAAAAATATAATAAACCAAATTACTATTTTAATACTGATATAAAAAATACTTACCAAATGTAAAATTCTTAAGAGTATTTCAAACAATATCAGAATATCAGAACTTAACAGTATTATCCCATCCACTTATGAGTACATTCTGTAAACTTCTCTTTAAGCTTCTAATTAAAGAAGAAAAAAATGTAGGGTGAAATACTCATAAATCGAGGGCATGTGACCCAGTAAATTAGGTTGCATTAGCATGACATAATAAAAAGTGTCCCAACTCTGCATAAGTCCTAGTTCCATAACGAACAGCTATTTGTTCTTGGACAACTTGCTTCTCTTAGGCTCAATGTCTTCTTCAACAAAGTGAGGACTTTGCTGCCTTATTTCCCTAGGTTGTTATAAAGATTTAAGGAGATAACATTTTTTAAATGCTGAGAGAAATAGTAAAGCAATGGAATAATCTCTTCCTAAACTTTATGACTAAAATTATCTTGGAATCCCAAATAAAACCCAATGCGTATTTTGTTCATAGGTTCTAATATGCAAATGTTGTAGTTTTCAGAAAATGTTATTGAGTCCTAATTTTGCCTCTTAGTTGTCCTACTCCTTATGGCTTATAATTCCGGGCATCTCAACTATGTCATAGTTTGTAACTAAATTTATTCATATATATCTCATTAAAGTAGGTAATGTGATTGTCCACTATTACGGAGTTGATCAATCACACCAAAGGCAGAAAAACCAATGGATGTTAAGACCTGGTTTGGACCAACGATCCTTCTCTACAGACTCAAACTCTCAGCCAGCAGATGTTTGTGGGGATAATGCTTTATACTGATGTCCAATTCCAGCTGACATGGGAGACCAAAAGTCTACTTTTATTTTTTTTAGTTTCCATGAAAAAGTTGCAAGTTGACATTCTGTAATTTTCGACATACATACTAACAATGTATTTTGCACCAAACACGTTATTCAGCTCAAAGTCATCTCATAGACCATCTTACATGACTATTTTTGCAGTGCAAATCACGATTTCAATATTTTGGTGGCACCCATTTTGCTTTGATTCACACTGTTTCCTTAGAGCTAGTCAGCAAATAGTCAAATGACCTTCCAGTGACTGCACAAAATATGGAATGCTTCAAAGATTTGTGCTGCCTCCTTATGCAGAAGCCATGCTAACTTTCTCTGTATTGTTCCAATTTTAGGATATGTGCCGCCGAAGCAAGCACAAAGCCCTACTCTTTCACATGATTAGTGACGAGTCATGGACAAGGCTTGGCTCTGTTAAGTCCAACTAACCTACTTGAGATTCTGAGAATTCTCTTCAATGGCTTCCTGTGAGCTAGAATTTGAAAATATTTTAAAATCTTGAGCTAGAGATGGAAGTAGCTTGGACGATTTTCATTATCATGTAAATCAGATCACTTAAGGGGCCAACCACAGCTGGGAGCCACTGCTCAAGGGAAGGTTCATATGGGATTTTCTACTGCCCAAGGTTCTATACAGGATATAAAGGTGCCTCACAGTACAGATCTGGTAGCAAAGAAGAAGAAACAAACACTGATCTCTTTCTGCCACATTATTTGAACCCCTCTGACCCTTTAGAACAAGCCCACCCAATACCTGCTAGAGAAAAGACCAACAACGGCCTCAAAGGATCTCTTACCATGAAGGTCTCAGCTAATTCTTGGCTAAGATGTGGGTTCCACATTAGGTTCTGAATATGTGGGGAAGGGTCAATTTGCTCACTTTGTGTGCGGTTTATAAAGTCAGGATGCCCAGTGGCCAGAGCAGGGGGCTGGTGCTTTGGGAACAATGGCTGAGCATATAAGCATAGGTATGGGAACTAAAAAACGTTGTACTTCAAAGTCACTGTATGAATCGCCATGAAGACTTGAGGGACCTGAATCTACCGATTCATCTTAAGGCAGCAGGACCAGTTTGAGTGGTAACAATGCAGCAACAGAATCAATGGAAACAACAGAATGATTGCAGTGTCCTTTTTTTTTCTCCTCCTCCTGACTTGATAAAAGGGACTGTCTTCCTTGGATTTAGTGAACCCCTTCGGTTCCTGAAAAATTCAAGGAGTATATAGGACATAGTCCCCAGAAGACAGTACAAGACTTTCTGATAAACTGGACATTTCCAGGCCCAAATAACTAATCAGAAAAATCAAAGATGTGACACTATTTTTTATCCCATGCATAGGTGTTACACTTGGATGAAATGAACAATGTTGGGATCTCTAAGGATAAAGGTCTTAAAAGTCTTGAGATAAAGAATCCTGCACCCATTGGTACTTCTAACTTGTCTTGCTTTTTGTATGATTTCTGGCTGATACAGGGGACTAACTCACTGCCACTCTAAAACTACCTGAACCAAACTATGACATCTCACTTGATATGTGAGATGCAACTGTTATAATTATTTTAAACCTCAGTTTAGCATTAACTAGTCTTTTAATGTAAACACTTACACATTATGATGACTAGAAACAGCATACTCTCTGGCCGTCTGTCCAGATAGATCTTGAGAAGATACATCAATACTTTGCTCAAGTAGAAGGCTGACTATACTTGCTGATCCACAACATACAGCAAGTATGAGAGCAGTTCTAAAATGACAGAGATAGGAACTGTAATAAAGTTATTTTAAAAGCTAACTTGATATACGTTACCAATTTAACTTCTTGCCTGTCCGTGCAGAATCAAACATTTACATGCACTAAAAGACATAAGCATCTTCAGTGCTCAAGTGTTCATCTTTGTAAAATACCACCAAGGTTAAAAGGAAGGGACAAAACAAACCCCTCTTATCTCAGTGGGGTATTGCATAGCAGAAGCTACTAATTTAAAGTCCTTTGACGGGCAAGAAACAATGTTAGGGCCACTTATCTAAAGTGAACAAAGATTTAAGTGAAGATTTTGTCACAGCTTCCCTAGACTGATATGGTGTAATAGAAAATCAGCTAGGGGGTAAAATAAATAAGAGCTCTCTGCATGCTGAAAGCAGTAAGATTAATAATAATGGTAAGAATAGTAGTCACAGGAGTTTCAGTTAATGACGCCAATAAGCATGTGCTAGGCACTGAATTAAATGCCACATATATCTTTCTTTCTTATGCACAGCCAACTTTGAAGGATATATTCTCCTATTTTTCATATATGACAACATATTTGGTGGTAAATAACGTTCCCCAGGCCACACACCTAGCAAGTAAGAAAGTTAGGAATTAAACCCAGTATTGTGTGAATCCAAAGTCTAGCTCTTTTCTCTTTATCACCCACCTATGGCTTCCCTTCATTAAAGGAAAAGTGTATCCACTTAAAACTATCTTCACTCCCTCCCTCCATACCAATTAAAAATAAAAACATCAAAATACACTGGAAATAAAAAAGGAAAAAAGCTGTTGAACCCACAGTATGTGGGAA
>NW_026653494.1:0-896 GCF_009828535.3 Hylobates moloch | reverse complement strand
GGGGAGAGGGGGGAGGGATAGCATAAGGAGATATACCTAATGCTAAATTACGAGTTAATGGGTGCAGCACACCAACATGGCACACGGATACATATGTAACAAACCTGCACGTTGTGCACATGTACCCTAAAAATTAAAGTATAATAAAATAAAAAAAAATCATGGAGCACAAGACACCCACCAAGCCCAGCGCCTGCCTGAGGTGCCTTCAACACCTGCTCCTCTTTGCTCCGCACCCAGAACACGAGGCCATCAGCGAGGGGGTATTTGGGGCCACAGGATCGCAGTCAGCTCCTGCCCTGGTGCCCCCTGCCTGTCCAAGCCAGGGCCAACACCTGTGGGGCTTCTGGCCTGGGGGGCTCTGCTCCACTGGCATGCAATAGGGTCAAGGTGCAGGCCATTGTGTCCAGGCCAGCAAGAGGGGGTTTGGAGGAGCACCTACCACTGATGGGGAGATGCAGAAAGGCAACCCTATGTGCAGATCCTGGCAACAGGACACTGAGCCTTCCTGGTGCTGGCCTCTCAGCTGGACCACCTCGACCATCCTACCGGGACCCTTCTGCTGCGAAGCTTTATGCAGCCGGGCTGCTTCACCCAAACCACAGGTGATTTGGTGTGGGAGGAAAAATGGATTCTGAGCCTGGACACCAACCTGTTCTTACCAAAAGAAGTAGAGGGGAAGCCAATCACAAGTGCAAAAAAAAAAAAAGTACTATTTTGTAACTGAAGTCTTGCCTGGATATGCAGGGTTAAGCTAAAGCTCCTCTTGCTTGATACTAAATTAAATTTTGAACGAAACGAAAAGAAGACACACTAAATTTCCTTGTTCCTCTGTGATCCAGAGCCAGGAAGCAAAAGGAAGCCTGGCCTCCTGGACTCTCTCCCCAGCTGGGGGC
>NW_026653493.1:0-12721 GCF_009828535.3 Hylobates moloch | reverse complement strand
TTTAGCCTTTGCCTTGCCATATTCTGGGCCTTAGCTTTTACTTTTCTTGGAGTGAATAAATGCAGTATTTATTATTATTATTATTTAAATTTCTGCCTCAGTTTCTCCCCTTTGATGCCTTTTATGAAAGAAGTTTAATAAAAGGCATCACTATTACTTAGTTCTGCCTGAAGAGACAAGTTTTCTTCTTTAGACAAAGGTTGATATTTATGCAGAGCTATTAGCTGAGTTGTAGCTTGCCTGGGTACTATTGCCTCTATAGTTGATTGAATACTTCTAACGAGGAAAGTAAGAGACAACGGAGTATTATGCAACTTCCTAGTATGGCCAGCACTACTCCTATTAAAGTCTTGAACTCTCCGAAAAATGAAAACCAGTCTCCAAAGAGAGAATCTGGGGATCACCTTTTCTAAGTTTGAACTGGAACACGGGCTAATTTTCTCATTCTTGCAGTTATTTCTATAATTGCTTTTCCACTGTCATCAATGTCCAGGCAACAATTAGTTAGATTGAACTTTCCACATACTCCTCCTTCCTGGGCTAGGAGGTAGTCTAAAGCTAATCTGTTCTGATAGGTAGCGTTTCTCAATTTTGTGGTTTGCTGGGCCAGTACATCCAATGCATTTGTTGTTTCATTAGTGATGATTTCAAGCACTGCCTGCAATCTTATGATGCGGTTAAGCATGTAAATAGGGGGTGGAGCCAAGATGGCCGAATAGGAACAGCTCCTGTCTACAGCTCCCAGCGTGAGCGGCACAGAAGACGGGTGATTTCTGCATTTCCGTTTGAGGTACCGGGTTCATCTCACTAGGGAGTGCCAAACAGTGGGTGCAGGACAGTTGGTGCAGCACACTGTGCGCAAGCCAAAGCAGGGCGAGGCATTGCCTCACTCGGGAAGCGCAAGGGGTCAGGGAGTTCCCTTTCCTAGTCAAAGAAAGGGGTAACAGACGGCACCTGGAAAATTGGGTCAGTCCCACCCTAATACTGTGCTTTTCCAACGGGCTTGGAAAACGGCACACCAGGAGATTGTGTCCTGCACCTGGCTCGGAGGGTCTTATGCCCACGGAATCTCGCTGATTGCTAGCACAGCAGTCTGAGATCAAACTGCAAGGCGGCAGTGAGGCTGGGGGAGGGGTGCCCGCCATTGCCCAGGCTTGCTTAGGTAAACAAAGCAGCCAGGAAGCTCGAACTGGGTGCAGCCCACCACAGCTCAAGGAGGCCTGCCTGCCTCTGTAGGCTCCACCTCTGGGGGCAGGGCACAGACAAACAAAAACTCAGCAGTAACCTCTGCAGACTTAAATGTCCCTGTCTGACTGACAGCTTTGAAGAGAGTAGTGGTTCTCCCAGCACGCAGCTGGAGATCTGAGAACGGACAGACTGCCTCCTAAAGTGGGTCCCTGACCCCCGAGCAGCCTAACTGGGAGGCACCCCCCAGTAGGGACAGACTGACACCTCACTTGGCCAGGTACTCCTCTGAGACAAAACTTCCAGAGGAACTATCAGACAGCTGAATTTGTGGTCTCACGAAAATCCATTGTTCTGCAGCCACCACTGCTGACACACAGCCAAACAGGGTCTGGAGTGGACCTCTCGCAAACTCCAACAGACCTGCAGCTGAGGGTCCTGTCTGGTAGAAGGAAAACTAACAAACAGAAAGGACATCCACACCAAAAACCCATCTGTACATCACCATCATCAAAGACCAAAAGTAGATAAAACCACAAAGATGGGGAAAAAACAGAGCAGAAAAACTGGAAACTCTAAAAAGCAGAGCACCTCTCCTCCTCCAAAGAAACGCAGTTCCTCACCAGCAACGGAACAAAGCTGGATGGAGAATGACTTTGACGAGTTGAGAGAAGAAGGCTTCAGACGATCAAACTACTACGAGCTACGGAAGGAAATTCAAAACAATAGCAAACAAGTTAAAAACTTTGAAAAAAATTAGACGAATGGATAACTAGAATAACCAGTGGAGAGAAGGGCTTAAAGGAGCTGATGGAGCGGAAAGCCAAGTTTTGAGAACTACGCGAAGATCGCAGAAGCCTCAGGAGCCGATGCGATCAACTGGAAGAAAGGGTATCAGTGATGGAAGATGAAATGAATGAAATGAAGCGAGAAGGGAAGTTTAGAGAAAAAAGAATAAAAAGAAACGAACAAAGCCTCCAAGAAATTTGGGACTATGTGAAAAGACCAAACCTACTTCTGACTGGTGTACCTGAAAATGACGGGGAGAATGGAACCAAGTTGGGAAACACTCTGCAAGATATTATCCAGGAGAACTTCCCCAATCTAGCAAGGCAGGCCAACATTCAGATTCAGGAAATACAGAGAACGCCACAAAGATACTCCTCGAGAAGAGCAACTCCAAGACACATAATTGTGAGATTCACCAAAGTTGAAATGAAGGAAAAAATGTTAAGGGCGGCCAGAGAGAAAGGTCGGGTTACCCACAAAGGGAAGCCCATCAGACTAACAGCTGATCTCTCGGCAGAAACTCTACAAGCTAGAAGAGAGTGGGGACCGATATTCAACATTCTTAAAGAAAAGAATTTTCAACCCAGAATTTCATATCCAGCCAAACTAAGCTTCATAAGTGAAGGAGAAATAAAATACTTTACAGACAAGCAAATGCTAAGTGATTTTGTCACCACCAGGCCTGCCCTAAAAGAGGTCCTGAAGGAAGCACTAAACATGGAAAGGAACAACCGGTACCAGCCACTGCAAAAACATGCCAAATTGTAAAGACCATCGAGGCTAGGAAGAAACTGCATCAACTAACGAGCAAAATAACCAACTAACATCATAATGACAGGATCAAATTCACACATAACAATATTAACTTTAAATGTAAATGGGCTAAATGCTCCAATTAAAAGACACAGACTGGCAAACTGGATAAGGAGTCAAGACCCATCAGTGTGCTGTATTCAGGAAACCCATCTCACTTGCAGAGACACACATAGACTCAAAATAAAGGGATGGAGGAAGATCTGTCAAGCAAATGGAAAACAAAAAAAGGCAGGGGTTGCAATCCTAGTCTCTGGTAAAATAGACTTGAAACCAACAAAGATCAAAAGAGACAAAGAAGGCCATTACATAATGGTAAAGGGATCAATTCAACAAGAAGAGCTAACTATCCTAAATATATATGCACCCAACACAGGAGCACCCAGATTCATAAAGCAAGTCCTCAGTGACCTACAAAGGGACTTAAACTCCCACACAATAATAATGGGAGATTTTAACACCCCACTGTCAACATTAGACAGATCAACGAGACAGAAAGTTAACAAGGATATCCAGGAATTGAACTCAGCTCTGCACAAAGTGGACCTAATAGACATCTACAGAACTCTCCACCCCAAATCAACAGAATATACATTTTTTTCAGCACCACACCACACCTATTCCAAAATTGACCACATATTTGGAAGTAAAGCTCTCCTCAGCAAATGTAAAACAACAGAAATTATAACAAACTGTCTCTCAGACCACAGTGCAATCAAACTAGAACTCAGGATTAAGAAACTCACTCAAAACCGCTCAACTACATGGAAACTGAACAACCTGCTCCTGAATGACTACTGGGTACATAATGAAATGAAGGCAGAAATAAAGATGTTCTTTGAAACCAACGAGAACAAAGACACAACATACCAGAATCTCTGGCACACATTCAAAGCAATGTGTAGAGGGAAATTTATAGCACTAAATGCCCACAAGAGAAAGCAGGAAAGATCCAAAATTGACACCCTAACATCACAATTAAAAGAACTAGAAAAGCAAGAGCAAACACATTCAAAAGCTAGCAGAAGGCTAGAAATAACTAAAATCAGAGCAGAACTGAAGGAAATAGAGACACAAAAAACCCTTCAAAAAATTAATGAATCCAGGAGCTAGTTTTTTGAAAAGATCAACAAAATTGATAGACCACTAGCAAGACTAATAAAGAAGAAAAGAGAGAAGAATCAAATAGATGCAATAAAAAATGAAAAAAGGGATATCACCACCGATCCCACAGAAATACAATCTACTATCAGAGAATACTACAAACACCTCTACACAAATAAACTAGAAAATCTAGAAGAAATGAATAAATTCCTCGACAAATACACCCTCCCAAGACTAAACCAGGAAGAAGTTGAATCTCTGAATAGACCAATAACAGGCTCTGAAATTGTGGCAATAATCAATAGCTTACCAACCAAAAAGAGTCCAGGACCTGATGGATTCACAGCCGAATTCTACCAGAGGTGCAAGGAGGAACTGGTACCATTCCTTCTGAAACTATTCCAATCGATAGAAAAAGAGGGAATCCTCCCTAACACATTTTATGAGGCCAGCATCGTCCTGATACCAAAGCCTGGCAAAGACATAACCAAAAAAGAGAATTTCAGACCAATATCCTTGATGAACATTGATGCAAAAATCCTCAATAAAATACTGGCAAACCAAATCCAGCAGCACATCAAAAAGCTTATACACCATGATCAAGTGGGCTTCATCCCTGGGATGCAAGGCTGGTTCAACATACGCAAATCAATAAATGTAATCCAGCATATAAACATAACCAAAGACAAAAACCACATGATTATCTCAATAGATGCAGAAAAGGCCTTTGACAAAATTCAGCAACCTTCATGCTAAAAACTCTCAATAAATTAGGTATTGATGGGACATATCTCAAAATAATAAGAGCTATCTATGACAAACCCACAGCCAATATCATACTGAATGGGCAAAAACGAAGCATTCCCTTTGAAAACTGGCACAAGACAGGGATGCCCTCTCTCATCACTCCTATTCAACATAGTGCTGGAAGTTCTGGCCAGGGCAATCAGGCAGGAGAAGGAAATAAAGGGTATTCGATTAGGAAAAGAGGAAGTCAAATTGTCCCTGTTTGCAGATGACATGATTGTATATCTAGAAAACCCCATTGTCTCAGCCCAAAATCTCCTTAAGCTGATTAGCAACTTCAGCAAAGTCTCAGGATACAAAATCAATGTACAAAAATCACAAGCATTCTTGTACACCAATCACAGACAAACAGAGAGCCAAATCATGAGTGAACTCCCATTCACAATTGCTTCAAAGAAAATAAAATACCTAGGAATCCAACTTACAAGGGATGTGAAGGATCTCCTCAAGGAGAACTACAAACCACTGCTCAATGAAATAAAAGAGGATACAAACAAATGGAAGAACATTCCATGCTCATGGGTTGGAAGAATTAATATCGTGAAAATGGCCATACTGCCCAAGGTAATTTATAGATTCAATGCCATCCCCATCAAGCTACCAATGACTTTCTTCACAGAATTGGAAAAAACTACTTTAAAGTTCATGTGGAACCAAAAAAGAGCCCGCATCGCCAAGTCAATCCTAAGCCAAAAGAACAAAGCTAGAGGCATCACACTACCTGACTTCAAACTATACTACAAGGCTACAGTAACCAAAACAGCATGGTACTGGTACCACAACAGAGACATAGATCAATGGAACAGAACAGAGCCCTCAGAAATAATGCCGCATGTCTACAACTATCTGATCTTTGACAAACCTGACAAAAACAAGCAATGGGGAAAGGATTCCCTATTTAATAAATGGTGCTGGGAAAACTGGCTAGCCATATGTAGAAAGCTGAAACTGGATCCCTTCCTTACACCTTATACAAAAATTAATTCAAGATGGATTAAAGACTTACATGTTAGACCTAAAACCATAAAAACCCTAGAAGAAAGCCTAGGCAATACCATTCAGGACATAGGCGTGGGCAAGAACTTCATGTCTAAAACACCAAAAGCAATGGCAACAAAAGCCAAAATTGACAAATGGGATCTAATTAAATTAAAGAGCTTCTGCACAGCAAAAGAAACTACCATCAGAGTGAACCGGCAACCTACAGAATGGGAGAAAATTTTTGCAACCTACTCATCTGACAAAGGGCTAATATCCAGAATCTACAATGAACTCAAACAAATTTACAAGAAAAAAACAAACAACCCCATCAAAAAGTGGGCAAAGGACATGAACAGACACTTCTCAAAAGAAGACATTTAGGCAGCCAAAAAACACATGAAAACATGCTCATCATCACTGGCTATCAGAGAAATGCAAATCAAAACCACAGTGAGATACCATCTCACACCAGTTAGAATAGCGATCATTATAAAGTCAGGAAACAACAGGTGCTGGAGAGGATGTGGAGAAATAGGAACACTTTTACACTGTTGGTGGGACTGTAAACTAGTTCAACCATTGTGGAAGTCAGTGTGGTGATTCCTCAGGGATCTAGAACTAGAAATACCATTTGACCGCCCATCCCATTACTGGGTATATACCCAAAGGACTATAAATCATGCTGCTATAAAGACACATGCACACATATGTTTATTGCAGCACTATTCACAATAGCAAAGACTTGGAACCAACCCAAATGTCCAACAACGATAGACTGGATTAAGAAAATGTGGCACATATACACCATGGAATACTATGCAGCCATACAAAATGATGAGTTCATGTCCTTTGTAGGGACATGGATGAAACTGGAAAACATCATTCTCAGTAAACTATCACAAGGACAAAAAACCAAACACTGCATGTTCTCACTCATAGGTGGGAATTGAACAATGAGAGCTCATGGACACAGGAAGGGGAACATCACACTCCGGGAACTGTTGTGGGTTGGGGGGAGGGGAGAGGGACAGCATTAGGAGATATACCTAATGCTAAATGACGAGTTAATGGGTGCAGCAAACCAACACGGCACATGGATACATATGTAACAAATCTGCACATTGTGCACATGTACCCTAAAACCTAAAGTATAATAATAAAATTAAAAATTAAAAAAAAAAAAAAACAATGAAAAAGACTCCAAAAAAAAAAAAGCATGTAAATAGGACTGCGGTATCCCTATGACTTATTTTGTGCCCAGGGAGCTGGCCTATAGTATTGAATTATTTTTTCAGGGAGCTAATCTGTGCCTTTTCAATCTCTTATTTTTATACCTCTTTGTGTCTGCATCTCTTTTGTTTCTTCCTCTAACTTCATCATAGACAGGATACCTTGAAGTTTTTCCCTGTTGCAGTGGGAGTAGGAAGAAAGACGGTCTAATTGTTCCAAGCACACAGGCCTCTGTCCATTTAACTGGCAACTGTCGATATGCCTGTAGCCTACAGATCCAATAAAGATGGGGGGTGCTTGCTAAGTATTTGGAGCTTCAAGTTGATACCAAGTGTGGTTTAGAGAAGAGAAGCAGGAGAATGGATTTGGATGGCGTGTTTTGTAGTTATCTCTGCCCCGCTACAAAGTTTTGTTAATGTTTTATTATAATACTGCTGTTTTAAGCAGGTTAATTCTCCTACCAGGTCTGTAAAAACTTTTCCCCAATGAGCAACACAGTATCTTAATAATAGAAGTTTTTAAGAGCCAGACGCTTGAACTTGTGGGCATCAGTTTGGGGAAAGAGGCAGTCAGAGTAAAGTTATCTTGAAGCATTAACTCTTTTGCTTCCCGATGCTATTTGTCTCCCACGTTAGTCCTTCTACAAACATAACAGGAGGAAATGCCTAGGCTGCAGGCAATGTTTTTAGCTGAGCAAATAGGTTTTTGGTTAAAGGAGGAGGCTCTGGTAACTTCTGGTTTACATGTTCAAAGAATGACTTAAAGACTTGGAATTGCTGCTGGGCTGACTGCTTGGATTGAGTCCTCTTTATAATATATAAAGCTATTTTAGCTTTTTGACTGTAGCTTTGTAATGCCATGGAGTAACCTGCAGTCTAAATAGGTAGATCTGGCTTTAAGATAGTAAGATTTACAGTATTGCAAGTGCTTGTCTTACAATCCAGTTTTGCTGGCACTTTGATGAGCAAGACTGGCTTTAGCCTCGGTGATGATCGGTCAGTGAACTGTGTTGTGCAGTTACAGCAAGCTATTGCTAGGGCCTTGGAGGGGCAAACGGGGTGCACATACAATTTTGTACTGGCAGTTTGTATAGTACCCTGTAGAACCAGAGATCGTGAGATAGTTCACAATCTCTGGTTCATGGATGTTAACTGACAAATATTAAAGTATATGGATATAGCCCTCCACCACCGGGGAAGAGAGGCTTGGGTTTGACTTATAAGACTTCCTTCCTTTGACTTGGTATGAATTTTAAACCAAGTCCCAGGTAAAGACTTAGGGTTATAGCATATATAAGGCTGGCCATTTCCTGGGTTATTAATTGAATAGGTGGTCTGATTGTAAGTACAAGTTTCTAAGCGAGTCCCTGTACACTTATAATACGTATAGTATAATAGGGTTTTAGTTATACTGTTCCCTGACCAAGTAGTATATGTACAGTGGGGACACCCTTCTATAGGTGTTTTTTTAGTATGGTTAAGGGGGGTAACAGCAGCAAAACAATGTACAGCATATTCATATCCATTCTAACTGAGTTGGACAAAAGAGGTCCTTACCTGGGAAAAAGGTTGAGCACAGCGACAGAACAATAGGAAAATAGTATTACAGGAAAACAATTAGTTTTAAGATTTTTAATTACATTTACTTGCTTGACGAGTCCTCAAGCTTTGGCCGTGCGTAGACTAGTCAGCTTCCGGTGTGTGATTAGAGCAGGGCTGTTGTCCTTAGCAGCAGCTCAGTCTCGTCTTAGGATCGGCCAGGTTGGCTGATCTGGGTCCTGCTGGCTGGTTCACTTGTCCTGAGCTGCTAGTGTTAGCCAACTGTGGCGGATCCAAGACATAACACCTGCAAGTTAAACAGCAGTGGGAGTGGACAAGATTATAATATAGGACCCATCCTATATGGATCCTAGAGAAATTAGATTCTACTTTCTAACCTAAACAGAGTCACCAGATTTAAAGGGGTGTCAGGCTTATAGGCATTTTCATGTACCTAATTATGAACACTTTGGCTGTTTCAAAAACCTGCATTTGCTTTCTTAAGGTTAATTCCCCTAGTTCCTAGAGGTCACCTTTAATTTGACCTATGATGTGGGGGTGGCCGACGGAACAAAATCTTACAGGGCAAATACCCAGTTTGTTTGGTGGGGGTGCACCTGACTCGGAGGAGGACCATAGGCAAAAACCTGATTCTATCTTAAATGAATTTCCTGGCAATATTTCTTCAGTAGCCGCGCGAGTGTCCGGTTCACGCATTCCACCTTCTCCTGAACTTTGCAGCCGATAAGCTGTGTGTAACTTCCATTTTATTTTTAACAGTCTTGTTAAATGTCGCACTATTTCAGCTACAAATGCCGGCCTATTGTCTGACTTTAAAATTAGAGGCAGTCTAAACCTGGGAATAATGTCTTTTAATAGTACTTTAGTCACTTATTGTATTTTTTCTGTCCTGGTGGGGAAAGCTTTAACTTACCCTGAAAAGGTGCAAACAAGCACTAGCATGTACCGATAGCTTCCGGCACGGGGCAGTTCTGTCAAGTCTATAAGCAAGTTTTCACAAGGCAGGGCTCCTTCTCCTGCTGTTTCCCAGAGGAGGAGTTCTTTTTCTCCCCCTTTTGTAACTCCATCTAGTGGCTTAGCCATCAGTGAGAAATTGGAATCCAGATACGGCAGAATCCTGCTGCCTTTAACTTCTGATGTGACCATAGGCTCCTGGGCACCTAATGAGAAGGTTCCCGGTCTGTCCTATTCCTTACGTCCTTCAGCTCCTGCCAGCCTGATCAGATCAGTATTTGGTTCCTCCAAGATGCGGCAGCCCTTTGCCAATGGCCTCTTTGTCTCGTGGTCTTGGCTATTTCCCTCATTGCCTTCCGAACACTCATCCTTCCAGTGTCCTTTCTTTTTGCATCGCGCACATTAATCTCTTTTTTTTTTTTTTTTTTTTTTTTTGAGACGGAGTCTCGCTGTGTCTCCCAGGCTGGAGTGCAGTGGCGCGATCTCGGCTCACTGCAAGCTCCGTCTCCCGGGTTCACGCCATTCTCCTGCCTCAGCCTCCCGAGTAGCTGGGACTACAGGCGCCCGCCTTGTCTGGCTCTTGAATCCCTCCCTGCCTAACTTGACTTTTTTCCACGTCTACGTCCTCGTCCACGTCCTCTCACATTGCTAATCTCTCTTTCTATAAGAGCTGTTGCCAACAGATTGGCCTTTTTCTTAAGCCTTCAATTTACTTTCCTTTTTTTTTCCTGAGTTCTCCTGCTCTTGCAGCAACTGCACGGGCCCTGCCCCTGCCCCCGTGCACTGCCCTCTGTCTCTCCTGTTTTTTTCTGATTTCCTTTTTACGTTCTTCTTTCCCTTCTCACACTTATTCTTACTTTCTCCTTTCCTTTTCCTTTGCTCTTCTCCTGGCGCCAGTCCCGGGCCCCTTCTTTTTCCAGATAGAGCCGGGCTGGGGACAGGGACTTAATGGTTGGCGTGCTTGTGGCTTTTGCTGTTTCCCGTTTTTTCCGTGGTCACAGTTAACATACACCTTGGTGGCCACTTTTATAGACTGGGTGGTATTCATGCCTGCAGCTTCCACTTGATGTCACCCTGGGCTTGCCCTATGAATGAAGTATTCACCATATGCTGATGTTCAGCAGCCTCACAGTTAAATGGGGTATAAAGCCAGAGTGCTTCACAGAGTCTCTTAAAAAACTGACTTAGGCTCTCATCAGCTCCTTGAAGCACTTCTGAAATCTTCTTTATATTAATTGCTTTCCTTCTACCAACTCGTAGCCCCTGCAGAAGTGCCTCTCAGTACCTCTGCAAACGCTGAAGCTGAGTTTCATCCTCTGGGTCCTAGTTGGGATCCTGGTTATTGTAATAGATAGGTCCTCGCGTCCCCCTGAGAGGCATTTGCATAGCTCGAGCAAGGCCAGATCTGAGACGGCCCACTTGACTATCTTGACCTCCTTCCTGGCCTCTTAAGGCTCTGATCCTCCCCTTCGAAGTGAGACCTGGGGAGTGTTAGCTCCTGAATCTGGTTCCTGGGGAGGGGCTTTTGGCCTCGGTAAAGGGTGGGTAGGTTGGGATATATGGAGGAAGAATTTCTGTTACCTCTGGTGGCTCCTGTAAAACTGGCTTCTCTTGCTGTCTCTGGGATTCCCCTTTTAACTCTGTGTCTGCCGGCAAAGCTGCTCTTACTTTCCCTTTTGGCTTTTTTTGCAATAAGTCATTAAACAGGCCTGGATCTATGCTGGTTTTGGCTATATTATATTTAACTATGAGTCAATATAAGGAAATTGATCCAGGTACACTGGCTGTCCTCCAACCCTTGTCACCACCTTAAATACATGGCCAATTGTTCCCTGTCTATAGTTCCTTCGGTCGGCCATCCAACACCAAAAGAGGGCAATTCTAATTCACACAGAGTTCTCAACCTCTGAGGGGGTTAACTTAACTCTATAATCCCCTGCAAAACCTTTCTTAAGGTTCCGTAACATGCACTTCCGTAGAGTAAGTTTTGATGTTTTGATGACTTTCCTCCCATTCCTCCCTTTACAACGCAGCACATTCACTCTTGCCTACTCACTCTTCCTCTCATTTCAACCAACTACACAGTCTCCTATTACGAGGGTTTTCAGATGCTGCTTGGCTTTGGAGAGGTCCTTATTCCTGCTACAACTCTGAGCTGTAGGGCAGCTCCTATTAGCCGTATGCAGATCACCACTAGTCTTAGTCGGCCCCACACTTTCTCGGAACACACAGTCTACGCTAAGGGATCTGTGACTCTTCACTTCACAGCTAATTAGGCCCTTCCATTCACACACTTCCACACACCTTCAGTTCTCATGTTTGTAACTGGGGTGGCAAGCCACTCTCGCCCCCTCTAGTTTCACAGCCACTCTCGCCCCCTCTAGTTTCACAGCCACTCTCGCCCCCTCTAGTTTCACAGCCATTCTCACCCCCTCTAGTTTCGCAGCCACTCTCACCCCCTCTAGTTTCACAGCCATTCTCGCCCCCTCTAGTTCCTCGTTGGGGTGGCGAGCCACTCTTGCCACTTCCAGATTCCCAGCCGACTTAGTGAGCCACTCTCGCATCCTGTGTCAGCATGGTGTGAGTTTCATCTGAATTGATGAGCCACTTCCATGACCCCCAGCCCCTCTGGGTCGGACTGTTCAGAACACCCCGGAGGTGATCAGGCTCCCCTTATGTCCAAGGGACAGGTCCTGCCTTGGGCCCCCAAAACCTTACTGCCATTCCTGAAGTGCACTGCTTCTGAAATCATCCTGTAGCCCCTCTTTAGGTTTCGTTGCGCTGCTGGGTAGGGGTGCCGGGTCACAGGAGAACTGATCTCCCCTCCAGGCTGAAGTTCTCCCGGCGGCACCTGGGGTCACAGGTTTCCCGAGACCCCCGCTCCAGCCCCCAGAGGCAAAGGAGACAGTAAGCCTGCCGTCTCCAGTCCCTTCCTGGTTGCCAAAAATGTTGCGGTAAACTGAGGAACGGAAAAACCAATTTGGAGTACAGGAGGATTTGTTTATTTTAGGTATGCACCGGCTCAGAGGATTCACATCCAAAAGCTGAGCCCTGAACAAAGACAGAGCAGGGTTTTTATAAGCGGCCTTACAGAAGCAAAATAAAAACAGTAGCAAAATAAAAGCAGTTAATCATACAGTAACAGGTCACGTAATCTATAGCATAACGTAATTTGTGACCTAGCCAGTGGCCTTGTAGCTGCATTAAAAGAAAAATAAGAACTGGCTAAATACAGACATTTGTAAAATATAATCATGCTAATCATGCTTAAGAAGCCTGGGAAAAGAGTAACAGTAAAA
>NW_026653492.1:0-12722 GCF_009828535.3 Hylobates moloch | reverse complement strand
TCAATGCAAAAATCCTCAATAAAATACTGGCAAACCACATCCAGCAGCACATCAAAAAGCTTATCCACCATCATCAAGTGGGCTTCATCCCTGGCATGCAAGGCTGGTTCAACATATGAAAATCAATAAACATAATCCAGCATATAAACAGAACCAACGACAAAAACCACGATTATCTCAATAGATGCAGAAAAGGCCTTTGACAAAATTCAACAACCTTCATGCTAAAAATTCTCAATAAATTAGGTATTGATGGGACGTATCTCAAAATAATAAAAGCTATCTATGACAAACCCACAGCCAATATCATACTGAATGGGCAAAAACTGGAAGCATTCCCTCTGAAAACTGGCACAAGACAGGGATGCCCTCTCTCACCACTCCTATTCAAAATACTGTTGGAAGTTCTGGGATGCCCTCTCTCACCACTCCTATTCAACATACTGTTGGAAGTTCTGGCCAGGGCAATCAGGCAGGAGAAAGAAATAAAGGGTATTCAATTAGGAAAAGAGGAAGTCAAATTGTCCCTGTTTGCAGATGACATGACTCTATATCTAGAAAACCCCATTGTCTCAGCCCAAAATCTCCTTAAGCTGATAGGCAACTTCAGCAAAGTCTCAGGATACAAAATCAATGTGCAAAAATCACAAGCACTCTTATACACCAATAACAGACAAACAGAGAGCCAAATCATGAGTGAACTCCCATTTACAATTGCTTCAAAGAGAATAAAATACCTAGCAATCCAACTTACAAGGGAAGTGAAGGACCTCTTCAAGGACAACTACAAACCACTGCTCAATGAAATAAAAAAGGATACAAACAAATGAAAGAACATTCCATGCTCATGGGTAGGAAGAATCAATATCGTGAAAATGGCCATACTGCCCAAGGTAATTTATAGATTCAATGCTATCTCCATCAAGCTACCAATGACTTTCTTCACAGAATTGGAAAAAACTACTTTAAAGTTCATATGGAACCAAAAAAGAGCCTGCATTGCCAAGTCAATCCTAAGCCAAAAGAACAAAGCTAGAGGCATTACGCTACCTGACTTCAAACTATACTACAAGGCTACAGTAGCCAAAACAGCATGGTATTGGTACCAAAACAGAGATATAGACCAATGGAACAGAACAGAGCCCTCAGAAATAATGCCACATATCTACAACCATCTGATCTTTGACAAACCTGACAAAAACAAACAATGGGCTAGCTACATAATGGGCTAGCCATATGTAGAAAGCTGAAACTGGATCCCTTCCTTACACCTCATGCAAAAATTACTTCAAGATGGATTAAAGACTTATATGTTACACCTAAAACCATAAAAACCCTAGAAGAAAACCTAGGCAATACCATTCAGGACATAGGCATTGGCAAGGACTTCATGACTAAAACACCAACAGCAATGGCAACAAAAGCCAAAATTGACAAATGGGATCTAATTAAACTAAAGAGCTTCTGCACAGCAAAGGAAACTACCATCAGAGTGAACAGGCAACCTACAGAATGGGAGAAAATTTTTGCAATCTACTCACCTGACAAAGGGCTAATATCCAGAATCTACAATGAACTCAAACAAATTTACAAGAAAAAACCAAACAACCCCATCAAAAGGTGGGTGAAGGATATGAACAGACACTTCTCAAAAGAAGACATTTATGTAGCCAACAGACACATGAAAAAATGCTCATCATCACTGGCCATCAGAGAAATGCAAATCAAAACCACAATGAGATACCATCTCACACCAGTTAGAATGGCCATCATTAAAAAGTCAGGAAACAACAGGTGTTGGAGAGGATGTGGAGAAATAGGAACACTTTTAGACTGTTGGTGGGACTGTAAACTAGTTCAACCATTGTGGAAGTAAGTGTGGCGATTCCTCAAGGATCTAGAACTAGAAATACCATTTGACCCAGCAATCCCATTACTGGGTATATACCCAAAGGACTATAAATCATGCTGCTATAAAGACACATGCACACATATGTTTACTGCAGCACTATTCACATTAGCAAAGACTTGGAACCAAGCCTAATGTCCAACAATGATAGACTGGATTAAGAAAATGTGGCACATATACACCATGGAATATTATGCAGCTGTAAAAAAGGATGAGTTCATGTCCTTTGTAGGGACATGGATGAAGCTGGAAACCATCATTCTCAGCAAACTATCTCAAGGACAGAAAACCAAACACCGCATGTTCTCTCTCATAGGTGGGAACTGAACAATGAGAACACATGGACACAGGAAGGGGAACATCACACACTGGGGCCTGTCGTGGGGTGGAGGGAGGAGGGAGGGATAGCATTTGGAGATATACCTAATGTTAAATGACGAGTTACTGGGTGCAGCACACCAACATGGCATACGTACACATATGTAACGAACCTGCACGTTGTGCACATGTACCCTAAAACTTAAAGTATAATAAAAAAAAAAGGAAATACAGTCATGAGGGATAAAAATCAAAATTATGTAAAGAGGCATCCACTAAGAGGTATTCTCCCACCACTTTCTCCATCAGTCCTATTTCACTCCTCATTTAGGGAACCACTTTTGTTAGTGCCTGGGTTTTTCCAGCAATTTTTTTTTTTTAAAGACAGGGTCTCACTCTCTCACCCAGTCTGGAGTGCAGTGGCACGATCTCGACTCACTATAACCTCCGCCTCCTGGGTTCAAGCAATGCTCCTGCCTCAGCCTCCCAAGTAGCTGGGATTACCGGCATGTGCCACCACAGCCAGCTGATTTTCTGTATTTTTAGTAGAGATGCGGTTTTGCCATGTTGGCCAGGGTGGTCTCGAACTCCTGACCTCAAGGGATTCACCCACCTTGGCCTCCCAAAGTGCTGGGATTACAGGTGTGAGCCACCACGCCCAGCCTTCCAGCAATTCTTTATGCAAAAATAAATTAATACAAAGGTGATTTTTATTCTCCGCCTTTCATCCACAAACTGTAGCATACTGTATGCACTCTTTTGCACCTTGCTTTTTCACATGACCATATGTGTTAGAGAGACGTTTCTATGTCAGTGTTAATGGGACATTCCTCATCTGCCTTGACAGCTGCTGATCCTTCCATGAGGCAGTTGAGCCAAACACTTCTTATGAATCGCTTCTGATCCTCTTGGCTTCACTTGTCTCTGGAGCCTTGGTCCACTCTTTCCAATCCTAGTCTCACTATTGTGACTGCTAACTGTCGTCCAGTGAAATTCACGAGGGCACCATCTAAAGGTCCCTTCCCTAAAACCTCTCCTGACCCTTCTTGCACCAGGCTTCCGGCTTAGCTGAAGCCCAGGATGTTGCAGAAGAGATAGAGGTATGGCTTTAATTCCAGGCACTTCCCTGGCCCTCTACCTCTTCTGCAACATTTTTGCCAAACTTTTGCCCAGCAAGAGACAGGAGCTTGTGGATAGATTTCTCTCCCTTCCTCCTTTCCCTGGCCACTGGCAACCGACCTGACATGCATGATACTGGAAGATCCCCACAGGATTCAGCGTGCTGCAGACACTTTAACACCAAGTGGTGCTGACTTCATAAAGCTCCTTCCTTTTCCTCTTTCTTCTTTCTTGCCTAACTTTACTTTTTTCTCACTGCTGCTTCCCTGGAATTACATTTATGATGATAGTTGCACTTAAGCTTTTCCCACAGATTTCACGCTCTGGGAGACCCATCCTAAGATTTATCGTGTATTTATTAACTAGGCCTGTGCTGCCCCTGGCCATATGGAGTTATGAATCCTGGAAATGTGGCTAATGCTAATAGAGATGTGCTATGAGTATAATACACTGGATTATATGAAAATGGAATGCAAAATATCTCATTCACAATTTTTATATTGATAACTAATTGAAATGAAAAGACTAGCTATATGGGCTAAATGAAATATATTATTAAAATAAATTATATCTGAGTCTTTTTACTTTTTTAAAATGGACACCAGAAAACTAAAAATTATAAAGTGACTCACATTAAATTTCGTTAGCGCTGAACAGAAACCTTATTTGATGAGACTTGGGTTCTTATTTGATGAGACTTGGTTTCTTTTGCCATAGCAATTATTTGCTATGGCAAAAATGTGTATGGAATAAACTATGTGTGTATGGGTTTATCTGTAGGAAAAATCCTCAGAAGTGAAATTTCTGAGTCAAAGATGATATGCATTTGGTAATTGTGATTGCTAATGAGAAATTTCTCTATGGGGTAATACTGCTTTGTGCTCCTTTCAGCAATGTATAGTAGACCCTGTTTTCCCACAGCCTGCCAACAGGGTATGCTGTCAGACTTAATGGATTTTGCCATTCTGACAGGTGAATACGGTAACTGCAGGTTTTTAAAAAATTTGTTTTTTTTTTTTTTTTTTTGAGACACAGTGTTACTCTGTTGCCCAGGCTGGAGTACAGTGGCACAATCTTGGCTCACTGTAACCTCCACCTCCCAGGTTCAAGCAGTTCTGCCTCAGCCTCCCGAGTAGCAGGGATTACAGGCATGCAGCACCACGCCCAGCTAATTTTTGCATTTTTAGTAGAGACGGGGTTTCACCATGTTGACCAGGCTGGCCTCGAACTCCTGACCTCAAGTGATCCACCTGCCTCGGCCTCCCAAAATGCTGGGATTACAGGCATGAGCCACCGTGCCCAGCCTGCATTATTCTTATAATCAGTTGTCTTGAGCATCTTTTTATGTGTTTAGGAGCCATGTGCATCTCTTTCTCTGTGAATTATATATTCATATACTTTGCCCATTTTTCCTAACGGGCAGTAGGTCTTTTTCTCTCAATTTCTAGGAGGTTTACATTTACTAGAAAGAATAGCCTTTCGCCTTTGATATAAATTGCAAGTACTTCTACTTGCCATTTGTCTTTTGACTTTATGATGTTTTTAAATCCAAATAATTTATTCCATGTAGTAGAATTTATCAGATGTTTTTAAAAAATGTCGTGTGGAATTTGTAAAAGTGAGACTACATGGCAAAGACACTTCAGATTAGACCTTAGCTGATGCTTAGGTTATTAGCAAAGAATATAGAAAGTTATTTCAGTTGTTTTTTTAAAGAATATGCACAGGGATTTGATTGTTAGGCAGGAGACTGGTGAGTGGTACCACGTCTTGGCACAACGTAGCTTTCTTAGGCTTCAAGTGCCGTGGTGTTTGTTGCTCCCAGTAGATCCAAAGCCACGTGGAGTTGGGACACCTTCACAGTGTAGACAACACTCTTCACACATGAGCACTATCATTCGGACTCATAAATTTCCATTCATACTTGCCAAAAAAGCTGATCCTTTTTTTTTTTTTTTTTTTTGAGACGGAGTCTTGCTCTGTCACCCAGGATGGAGTGCAGTGGCGCAATCTCGGCTCACTGCACGCTCCGCCTCCCGGGTTCGCGCGATTCTCCTGCCTCAGCCTCTCCGAGTAGCTGGGACTACAGGCGCCCGCCACCACGCCCAGCTAATTTTTTGTATTTTTAGTAGAGACGGGGTTTCACCGTGGTCTCGATCTCCTGACCTCATGATCCGCCCGCCTCGGCCTCCCAAAGTGCTGGGATTACAAGCGTGAGCCACTGCGCCCGGCCTAAAAGCTGATCTTACCTACATTTCTTCTTGAGATTTTCATCTTTCGGAGATGAGGCTTTTCTCATTTTCCTCGCATAGGGACTAGAAAGCACTGCCCCAGAGCAGGCGTCCAGGAATCTATTAGCAATGACCCACACGCTGACATTTGCTAATCACTTGGGTATTCTACAGAAATACAAGCCACCTGAAGACTAATCTTGGAATATTTTGTGGCTTTATTTTCTTAAAATTTGGTAAAGCCTACTGCTATACAAGACAGGAAGGTCCAGTCTCTCTCACGCATGCACTTATAGAACATTAATGTTTGGAGCCTTGCAAATTACTCCATTTTTCATGATGGAAAATAAGTAGATACAACCTAAAATTAAAACTTCTTACTTTTAATTTTTTAAAAATTTCTTTATACTATTAGCACATATTCTTGAATTTCTAAATCCCTTTTTTGTATGTTGGGTTTGCAAGTTTTTGAGCGTCCTATAATGTTATGTGTGTGATGACACTGTTATTCTTCAGTGACTTGGCTTTTTCACGGAATCATGAAATTTTTCCTAAGTCCATTAAATTAAGCATGCTAATTATGTTGGTCAAAACCTGAATCATCACTGGATTTTGTTTCCTTGGTCTATCAATTACCAAGAGGGTAGCCTGAAATGATAGCTTTGACGATTCTCTTTGTAGTTCCTTCAATATTTGCTTTGTATGTATTTTAGCTAGGTTCCTACAAATTTAACTTTTAAATATCTTCCCAGAGAATTAAACCTTTGATATTTTGAAGCTGTCGGAGTTTTATTTCTCTTAAAACTGTTTGCCTTAAAGTTTCGTTAGGCTGCTAGTAACATAGGTAAATTAGCTTGCTATTTGTTTAATGCTTACCTGCTCTATTATTCTTCACCATTTACCTTCACCTCTTTTCAATTTTGATGTCTTAACTGTTTCTCTCTTAAATGGCATTTAATAGATTTTTTTCACTCTGTTTCTCAAACATTGTTTTAAAGCTAAAGCTTTTTTTTATATATTCTTCATATGTTAATTATAATTACTGATATATTTAGATTTATTTTTATGATTTGGGGCTTTTCGTTTGTCCCAGCTCTTCTATGTTGCTTTTCTTTTCCTTTCTTGATGTCAGTAAGACTGATGGGAAATTTCTGTCATTCCACTTTTTCTCTCTACCAGTTGAAAGTTGCATATATTTTTTCTATCCTTTTCATTGTTTTTCTAGAAACTTTACATGCATACCATGTTAAAGACTGTTGCTGTGTTTTAATATCCATTATATCTTTCTTCCCTTTATTAATTGATCCCTCCACTATTCTGGTGGTCATGTGGTGATGCTACTACTATCATTTTTCAGCTTCTGTCCCTGATAATTATGACCATATGACTAAGTCTCAGCCAATGGTTCGGAGCAGAAGGTACAGGTACCACTTTTGCCTTGGGTCCTTTAACACGAAGGTGCATCTTCACACCTGTTTTCCCTGCCCTCACTGACTGACATGCAGACATGGTGTCAGTGAATTCAACCCCTGGAATTAGGAAAGCTGGAGCAGCTTCTTAGACCCAGTGGTGAAAGATGCATGTTGAGTTTTCACCTTAGGTCTCTAGATGACTAAGTGAGTAAACCCTGCCTGACCTCAGACTCTCCTGCAAGAGAGAGAGAGAAAAATATTAACCCATTTAAATCACTATGTGTGAGTCTCATTGATGCCATGTCTTAGCCTTTATACTCACTGATCAATATCAGAATTGAGGCGCTGCCATGACACAAACTAAACTATCTGGTGTTGATTCAACAGCCAGGCAACAGGAAACGAGGAGACAGATACTGAAAGCCAGAAATGCTCACTGTGAAAAAACATTGAATAAAACTCTTGCCAGCATTCACCTGGAAGGCAGAACATATGCCTAGGACGTGTACAGATCTAAGGAAGTAACTGGAAATAGCCAAAATGCTCACGTGTATTCATTGTTCCTTGTTGCTTTTAGCAAGTCACAAAGACAAATGATGGGATATTATCTCCTTGCATAATTTTCCTCCTTTCTTTATGTAATGCCATAGAACAATACTCTGGCAATATATTTTGGTTGTATTTGTAACCATTCTGCTGGGGACTGCATTACCCAACTTCTTTTGAACTTAGGTGTAGCCATATCACAACATTTTAGCCAGTGACATAGCAACACAAATGACGTTTGCCAATTCTGCTTCAAGTCCTTAAAAATCATATTGTTTATCCTCCATATTCATTTCCTTTTTTTTTTTTTTTTTCTGGAGTCTTGCTCTGTCACCAGGCTGGAGTGCAGTGGTGTTATCTCGGCTCACTGCAACCTCCACCCCCCAGGTTCAAAGGATTCTCCTGCCTCAGCCTCCCAAGTAGCTGGGACAATAGGAGCATGCCATCACACCCAGCTAATTTTTGAATTTTTGGTAGAGACGGGGTTTCACCATGTTGGCCAGGATGGTCTCGATCTCTTGACCTCATGATCCGCCCACCTTGGCCTCCCAAAGTGCTGGGATTACAGGCGTGAGCCACCGCGCCCAGCCCCATATTCATTTTTTTATCTTCTTTTATTTTTATTGAGGTGAAATTTACATAACCTGTAATTAGCCATCTTAATGTATACAATTTGGTGATATATAGTGTATTCATAATATTATGCAACTACCAGATCTTTCTAGTTTCAAAATATTTACCATCCCTTAAAATGCCCTATACCCATTAATCACGCTCCATTTCCCCTTTCTCCCACTCCCTAGTAATCTCTAATTGGCTTTTGGTCTCCATGGATTTGCCTATCCTGGATATATCATACTGAAGGAATCATATAAAATGTGATTTTTTGAGTCTGACTTTTCTCACTTAGCATAATGTTTTTGAGGTTCATCCAATTTGTAGCATGTATTAATATTTTACTCTTTTTTTCATGGCTGAACAATATTCTATTGTATGGATATGCCACATTTTGTTTATCTGTTCACCCGTTGATGGACAATTGAGTTATTTTCACATTTTGGCTATTACGAATAATGCTATCAACATTCAGGTACAAGTTTCTGTGTGGCACGTATCTTCTTTTCTTCTTGCATACATTTTCTTTTTCATTATACTTTCTTTCTAACTGGTAGGCTTTAAATCACCTTGTTAAATTTCAAAGAATCATGCTAGAATGTGAGGGTTGGAATTTGAATTGTATTAAACCTATACTTGGGAGAAATTGGCATTTATGAATTTCAGTTTGCCCTTTCAGGGACTTCTTTTTATTCTATTTACTTAAATCTTTTATATTTCATGATAAAGCTCAGTAGATAGTTTTCACTTAGATGCATTGTAAACATTTGTAGTTGTATTTGTATGGTGAAGGCAGCCGTGCTGTGAGCAGTAAGAATCTACCTGTTAATATTTGGAAAGTCATTGACCCTTGTAATGCAGTGGCAAACTTATGATCAAACTTTCACCTGTTGTACTTTGGAAGGCAGACTGTGTAAAGCTGTTGTACAATGGAAAATGTAGAAAAATTGTAGCTGCTGGTCTGTGTTGGTTACTGACTTTTAATTGCATCCTATAAAAGAGACAAATTCAGTGTAAAGCTAGTAGGACAGAAACCTCCTGGAGCATAGAGCTCTGCTCTGCCAGGCCAGGGGGTCTTGATAATCCTGCCCAGCAAGATTTCATAATTGCTATGGAGCAGTGACTGATGAATGCTCCCATTACCACTTTCTGAAAAGAAGAGCTCAATCATTCCTATCCTACTGTTTCTCCATTATGATGTTCTGGCAGCAAATATTTTTTTCTATTTTTCTACATTACTGGGTCACAAGAAGCCATATCTAGATGGAATAGAGAGGGGTATATTTCACCCAGTAATCCTGGATGTTGAGTTAGGTGCATTGCTTGGATGAGACTTTGGGGTATCTTCATAAGAAAGGGGCCAGGTGTTCTATGTAAGAAAAGAAGGATGAGTACAGACATTGAGAAAAAAAGAGCAGACTTCAGCTGAAACTGTAGTTGACTCTTGAGCAACATAGGAATTAAGGCACAAACCTAATTCCCATGTTGTTCTCGCCGTACATTCAGAAATGTATATAAAACTTTTGATTCTCCAGAAACTTTACTAATAGCCTAATGTTGACCAGAAGCCTTACTGATAATATAAATAGTTGATTAGCACAGATTTTTGTGTTATATGTATTATCTTATCTACTATATTTTTACAATAAAGCAAGCTTGAGAAAAGAAAATATTATTGTGAAAATCATAAGGAAAAGAAAATATATTCATTATTCATAAGTGGAATTGAATCATCTTAAAGGTCTTCATACTTATCAACTTCACGCTGAGGAGGAGAAGGAAGAGGAGGGATTGGACTTGCTATCTCAGAGTGGCAGAGGTGAAAGAAAATCCACTTATAAGTGTAACATGCAGTTCAAACCTGTGCTGTTCCAGAGTCAGCTGTATTAATTACCCACCAAATTTTAATTACCTTGTTTATTTACTTCTTTCTAATGAAACCCCATTTTATTCTAGGAGGCAACACATATAGCTAAAGTTCGGCATTTCCCAGTCTCCCTTACGGTTAAGAGTGGGTAATGAGAGGCAAATGAAAATCATCCAGTGGGGCTTCATGAAAAGCTTCTTAAACATCACTGAGCTACACCAATCAGATGTAGATTTGGCCTTTTCACATAGTCCCATATTTCTTGGAGGCTTTGTTCATTTCTTTTTATTCTTTTTCTCTAAACTTCTCATCTCGCTTCATTTCATTCATTTGATCTTCCATCACTGATACCCTTTCTTCCAGTTGATTGAATTGGCTACTGAGGCTTGTGCCTAAAACAGCTCCTGAAGGAAGCACTAAACATGGAAAGGAACAACCAGTACCAGCCACTGCAAAAACATGCTAAATTGTAAAGACCATCGAGGCTAGGAAGAAACTGCATCAACTAACGAGCAAAATAACCAGCTAACATCACAATGACAGGATCAAATTCATAAATAACAATATTAACCTTAAATGTAAATGGGCTAAATGCTCAAATTAAAAGACACAAACTGGCAAATTGGATAAAGAGTCAAGACCCATCAGTGCGCTGTATGCAGGAAACCCATCTCACATGCAGAGACACACATAGGGTCAAAATAAAGGGATGGAGGAAGATCTACCAAGCAATTGGAAAACAAAAAAAGGCAGGGATTATAATCCTAGTCTCTGATAAAACAGACTGTAAACCAACAAAGATCAAAAGAGACAAAGAAGGCCACTACATAATGGCAAATGGATCAATTCAACAAGAAGAGCTAACTATCCCAAATATATATGCACCCAATACAGGAGCACCCAGATTCATAAAGCAAGTCCTTAGAGAACTTTAGACTCCCACACAAGAATAATGGGAGACTTTAACATCCCACTGTCAACATTAGACAGATCAATGAGACAGAAAGTTTACAAGGATATCCAGGAATTTAACTCAGCTCTCCACCAAGCAGTCCTAATAGACATCTACAGAACTCTCCACCCCAAATCAACAGAATATACATTCTTCTCAGCACCACACCACACCACACCTACTCCAAAACTGACCACATATTTGGAAGTAAAGCACTCCTCAGCAAATGTAAAAGAACAAAAATTATAACAAACTGTCTCTCAGACCACAGTGGAATCAAACTAGAACTCAGGATTAAGAAACTCACTCAAAACCGCTCAACTACATGGAAACTGAACAACCTGCTCCTGAATGACTACTGAGTACATAACAAAATGAAGGCAGAAATAAAGATGTTCTTTGAAATCAACGAGAACAAAGACACAACATACCAGAATCTCTGGGACACATTCAAAGCAGTGTGTAGAGGGAAATTTATAGCGCTAAATGCCCACAAGAGAAAGCAGGAAAGATCCAAAATTGACACCCTAACATCACAATTAAAAGAACTAGAGAAGCAAGAGCAAACACATTAAAAAGCTAGCAGAAGTCAATAAATAACTAAGATCAGAGCAGAACTGAAGGAGACAGAAACACAAAAAACTCTTCAAAACATCAATGAATCCAGGAGCTGGTTTTTTGAAAAGATCAACAAAATTGTTAGACTGCTAGCAAGACTAATAAAGAAGAAAAGAGAGAAGAATCAAATAGATGCAATAAAAAATGATAAAGGGGACATCACCACCAATCCCACAGAAATACAAACTACCATCAGAGAATACTATAAACACCTCTACACAAATAAAATAGAAAATCTAGAAGAAATGGATAAATTCCTTGACACATACACCCTCCTAAGACTAAACCAGGAAGAAGTTGAATCTCTGAATAGACCAATAACAGGCTCTGAAATTGAGGCAATAATTAATAGCTTACTAACCAAAAAAAGTCCAGGACCAGGTGGATTCACAGCCGAATTCTACGAGAGGTACAAGAAGGAGCTGGTACCATTCCTTCTGAAACTATCACAATCAATAAAAAAAGAGGGAATCTTCCCTAACTCATTTTATGGGGCCAGCATCATCCTGATACCAAAGCCTGGCAGAGACACAACAAAAAAAGAGAAATTTTGACCAATATCCCTGATGAACATCAATGCAAAAATCCTCAATAAAATACTGGCAAACCACATCCAGCAGCACATCAAAAAGCTTATCCAGCATCATCAAGTGGGCTTCATCCCTGGCATGCAAGGCTGGTTCAACATATGAAAATCAATAAACGTAATCCAGCATATAAACAGAACCAACGACAAAAACCACGATTATCTCAATAGATGCAGAAAAGGCCTTTGACAAAATTCAACAACCTTCATGCTAAAAATTCTCAATAAATTAGGTATTGATGGGACGTATCTCAAAATAATAAAAGCTATCTATGACAAACCCACAGCCAATATCATACTGAATGGGCAAAAACTGGAAGCATTCCCTCTGAAAACTGGCACAAGACAGGGATGCCCTCTCTCACCACTCCTATTCAAAATACTGTTGGAAGTTCTGGGATGCCCTCTCTCACCACTCCTATTCAACATACTGTTGGAAGTTCTGGCCAGGGCAATCAGGCAGGAGAAAGAAATAAAGGGTATTCAATTAGGAAAAGAGGAAGTCAAATTGTCCCTGTTTGCAGATGACATGACTCTATATCTAGAAAA
>NW_026653491.1:0-12728 GCF_009828535.3 Hylobates moloch | reverse complement strand
TTTAGCCTTTGCCTTGCCATATTCTGGGCCTTAGCTTTTACTTTTCTTGGAGTGAATAAATGCAGTATTTATTATTATTATTATTTAAATTTCTGCCTCAGTTTCTCCCCTTTGATGCCTTTTATGAAAGAAGTTTAATAAAAGGCATCACTATTACTTAGTTCTGCCTGAAGAGACAAGTTTTCTTCTTTAGACAAAGGTTGATATTTATGCAGAGCTATTAGCTGAGTTGTAGCTTGCCTGGGTACTATTGCCTCTATAGTTGATTGAATACTTCTAACGAGGAAAGTAAGAGACAACGGAGTATTATGCAACTTCCTAGTATGGCCAGCACTACTCCTATTAAAGTCTTGAACTCTCCGAAAAATGAAAACCAGTCTCCAAAGAGAGAATCTGGGGATCACCTTTTCTAAGTTTGAACTGGAACACGGGCTAATTTTCTCATTCTTGCAGTTATTTCTATAATTGCTTTTCCACTGTCATCAATGTCCAGGCAACAATTAGTTAGATTGAACTTTCCACATACTCCTCCTTCCTGGGCTAGGAGGTAGTCTAAAGCTAATCTGTTCTGATAGGTAGCGTTTCTCAATTTTGTGGTTTGCTGGGCCAGTACATCCAATGCATTTGTTGTTTCATTAGTGATGATTTCAAGCACTGCCTGCAATCTTATGATGCGGTTAAGCATGTAAATAGGGGGTGGAGCCAAGATGGCCGAATAGGAACAGCTCCTGTCTACAGCTCCCAGCGTGAGCGGCACAGAGGACGGGTGATTTCTGCATTTCCGTTTGAGGTACCGAGTTCATCTCACTAGGGAGTGCCAAACAGTGGGTGCAGGACAGTTGGTGCAGCACACTGTGCGCAAGCCAAAGCAGGGCGAGGCATTGCCTCACTCGGGAAGCGCAAGGGGTCAGGGAGTTCCCTTTCCTAGTCAAAGAAAGGGGTAACAGACGGCACCTGGAAAATTGGGTCAGTCCCACCCTAATACTGTGCTTTTCCAACGGGCTTGGAAAACGGCACACCAGGAGATTGTGTCCTGCACCTGGCTCGGAGGGTCTTATGCCCACGGAATCTCGCTGATTGCTAGCACAGCAGTCTGAGATCAAACTGCAAGGCGGCAGTGAGGCTGGGGGAGGGGTGCCCGCCATTGCCCAGGCTTGCTTAGGTAAACAAAGCAGCCAGGAAGCTCGAACTGGGTGCAGCCCACCACAGCTCAAGGAGGCCTGCCTGCCTCTGTAGGCTCCACCTCTGGGGGCAGGGCACAGACAAACAAAAACTCAGCAAGAACCTCCACAGACTTAAATGTCCCTGTCTGACTGACAGCTTTGAAGAGAGTAGTGGTTCTCCCAGCACGCAGCTGGAGATCTGAGAACGGACAGACTGCCTCCTAAAGTGGGTCCCTGACCCCCGAGCAGCCTAACTGGGAGGCACCCCCCAGTAGGGACAGACTGACACCTCACTTGGCCAGGTACTCCTCTGAGACAAAACTTCCAGAGGAACTATCAGACAGCTGAATTTGTGGTCTCACGAAAATCCATTGTTCTGCAGCCACCACTGCTGACACACAGCCAAACAGGGTCTGGAGTGGACCTCTCGCAAACTCCAACAGACCTGCAGCTGAGGGTCCTGTCTGGTAGAAGGAAAACTAACAAACAGAAAGGACATCCACACCAAAAACCCATCTGTACATCACCATCATCAAAGACCAAAAGTAGATAAAACCACAAAGATGGGGAAAAAACAGAGCAGAAAAACTGGAAACTCTAAAAAGCAGAGCACCTCTCCTCCTCCAAAGAAACGCAGTTCCTCACCAGCAACGGAACAAAGCTGGATGGAGAATGACTTTGACGAGTTGAGAGAAGAAGGCTTCAGACGATCAAACTACTACGAGCTACGGAAGGAAATTCAAAACAATAGCAAACAAGTTAAAAACTTTGAAAAAAATTAGATGAATGGATAACTAGAATAACCAGTGGAGAGAAGGGCTTAAAGGAGCTGATGGAGCGGAAAGCCAAGTTTTGAGAACTATGCGAAGATCGCAGAAGCCTCAGGAGCCGATGCGATCAACTGGAAGAAAGGGTATCAGTGATGGAAGATGAAATGAATGAAATGAAGCGAGAAGGGAAGTTTAGAGAAAAAAGAATAAAAAGAAACGAACAAAGCCTCCAAGAAATTTGGGACTATGTGAAAAGACCAAACCTACTTCTGACTGGTGTACCTGAAAATGACGGGGAGAATGGAACCAAGTTGGAAAACACTCTGCAAGATATTATCCAGGAGAACTTCCCCAATCTAGCAAGGCAGGCCAACATTCAGATTCAGGAAATACAGAGAACGCCACAAAGATACTCCTCGAGAAGAGCAACTCCAAGACACATAATTGTGAGATTCACCAAAGTTGAAATGAAGGAAAAAATGTTAAGGGCGGCCAGAGAGAAAGGTCGGGTTACCCACAAAGGGAAGCCCATCAGACTAACAGCTGATCTCTCGGCAGAAACTCTACAAGCTAGAAGAGAGTGGGGACCGATATTCAACATTCTTAAAGAAAAGAATTTTCAACCCAGAATTTCATATCCAGCCAAACTAAGCTTCATAAGTGAAGGAGAAATAAAATACTTTACAGACAAGCAAATGCTAAGTGATTTTGTCACCACCAGGCCTGCCCTAAAAGAGCTCCTGAAGGAAGCACTAAACATGGAAAGGAACAACCGGTACCAGCCACTGCAAAAACATGCCAAATTGTAAAGACCATCGAGGCTAGGAAGAAACTGCATCAACTAACGAGCAAAATAACCAACTAACATCATAATGACAGGATCAAATTCACACATAACAATATTAACTTTAAATGTAAATGGGCTAAATGCTCCAATTAAAAGACACAGACTGGCAAACTGGATAAGGAGTCAAGACCCATCAGTGTGCTGTATTCAGGAAACCCATCTCACTTGCAGAGACACACATAGACTCAAAATAAAGGGATGGAGGAAGATCTATCAAGCAAATGGAAAACAAAAAAAGGCAGGGGTTGCAATCCTAGTCTCTGGTAAAATAGACTTGAAACCAACAAAGATCAAAAGAGACAAAGAAGGCCATTACATAATGGTAAAGGGATCAATTCAACAAGAAGAGCTAACTATCCTAAATATATATGCACCCAACACAGGAGCACCCAGATTCATAAAGCAAGTCCTCAGTGACCTACAAAGGGACTTAAACTCCCACACAATAATAATGGGAGATTTTAACACCCCACTGTCAACATTAGACAGATCAACGAGACAGAAAGTTAACAAGGATATCCAGGAATTGAACTCAGCTCTGCACAAAGTGGACCTAATAGACATCTACAGAACTCTCCACCCCAAATCAACAGAATATACATTTTTTTCAGCACCACACCACACCTATTCCAAAATTGACCACATATTTGGAAGTAAAGCTCTCCTCAGCAAATGTAAAACAACAGAAATTATAACAAACTGTCTCTCAGACCACAGTGCAATCAAACTAGAACTCAGGATTAAGAAACTCACTCAAAACCGCTCAACTACATGGAAACTGAACAACCTGCTCCTGAATGACTACTGGGTACATAATGAAATGAAGGCAGAAATAAAGATGTTCTTTGAAACCAACGAGAACAAAGACACAACATACCAGAATCTCTGGCACACATTCAAAGCAATGTGTAGAGGGAAATTTATAGCACTAAATGCCCACAAGAGAAAGCAGGAAAGATCCAAAATTGACACCCTAACATCACAATTAAAAGAACTAGAAAAGCAAGAGCAAACACATTCAAAAGCTAGCAGAAGGCTAGAAATAACTAAAATCAGAGCAGAACTGAAGGAAATAGAGACACAAAAAACCCTTCAAAAAATTAATGAATCGAGGAGCTAGTTTTTTGAAAAGATCAACAAAATTGATAGACCGCTAGCAAGACTAATAAAGAAGAAAAGAGAGAAGAATCAAATAGATGCAATAAAAAATGAAAAAAGGGATATCACCACCGATCCCACAGAAATACAATCTACTATCAGAGAATACTACAAACACCTCTACACAAATAAACTAGAAAATCTAGAAGAAATGAATAAATTCCTCGACAAATACACCCTCCCAAGACTAAACCAGGAAGAAGTTGAATCTCTGAATAGACCAATAACAGGCTCTGAAATTGTGGCAATAATCAATAGCTTACCAACCAAAAAGAGTCCAGGACCTGATGGATTCACAGCCGAATTCTACCAGAGGTGCAAGGAGGAACTGGTACCATTCCTTCTGAAACTATTCCAATCGATAGAAAAAGAGGGAATCCTCCCTAACACATTTTATGAGGCCAGCATCGTCCTGATACCAAAGCCTGGCAAAGACATAACCAAAAAAGAGAATTTCAGACCAATATCCTTGATGAACATTGATGCAAAAATCCTCAATAAAATACTGGCAAACCAAATCCAGCAGCACATCAAAAAGCTTATACACCATGATCAAGTGGGCTTCATCCCTGGGATGCAAGGCTGGTTCAACATACGCAAATCAATAAATGTAATCCAGCATATAAACATAACCAAAGACAAAAACCACATGATTATCTCAATAGATGCAGAAAAGGCCTTTGACAAAATTCAGCAACCTTCATGCTAAAAACTCTCAATAAATTAGGTATTGATGGGACATATCTCAAAATAATAAGAGCTATCTATGACAAACCCACAGCCAATATCATACTGAATGGGCAAAAACGAAGCATTCCCTTTGAAAACTGGCACAAGACAGGGATGCCCTCTCTCATCACTCCTATTCAACATAGTGCTGGAAGTTCTGGCCAGGGCAATCAGGCAGGAGAAGGAAATAAAGGGTATTCGATTAGGAAAAGAGGAAGTCAAATTGTCCCTGTTTGCAGATGACATGATTGTATATCTAGAAAACCCCATTGTCTCAGCCCAAAATCTCCTTAAGCTGATTAGCAACTTCAGCAAAGTCTCAGGATACAAAATCAATGTACAAAAATCACAAGCATTCTTGTACACCAATCACAGACAAACAGAGAGCCAAATCATGAGTGAACTCCCATTCACAATTGCTTCAAAGAAAATAAAATACCTAGGAATCCAACTTACAAGGGATGTGAAGGATCTCCTCAAGGAGAACTACAAACCACTGCTCAATGAAATAAAAGAGGATACAAACAAATGGAAGAACATTCCATGCTCATGGGTTGGAAGAATTAATATCGTGAAAATGGCCATACTGCCCAAGGTAATTTATAGATTCAATGCCATCCCCATCAAGCTACCAATGACTTTCTTCACAGAATTGGAAAAAACTACTTTAAAGTTCATATGGAACCAAAAAAGAGCCCGCATCGCCAAGTCAATCCTAAGCCAAAAGAACAAAGCTGGAGGCATCACGCTACCTGACTTTAAACTATACTACAAGGCTACAGTAACCAAAACAGCATGGTACTGGTACCACAACAGAGACATAGATCAATGGAACAGAACAGAGCCCTCAGAAATAATGCCGCATGTCTACAACTATCTGATCTTTGACAAACCTGACAAAAACAAGCAATGGGGAAAGGATTCCCTATTTAATAAATGGTGCTGGGAAAACTGGCTAGCCATATGTAGAAAGCTGAAACTGGATCCCTTCCTTACACCTTATACAAAAATTAATTCAAGATGGATTAAAGACTTACATGTTAGACCTAAAACCATAAAAACCCTAGAAGAAAGCCTAGGCAATACCATTCAGGACATAGGCGTGGGCAAGAACTTCATGTCTAAAACACCAAAAGCAATGGCAACAAAAGCCAAAATTGACAAATGGGATCTAATTAAATTAAAGAGCTTCTGCACAGCAAAAGAAACTACCATCAGAGTGAACCGGCAACCTACAGAATGGGAGAAAATTTTTGCAACCTACTCATCTGACAAAGGGCTAATATCCAGAATCTACAATGAACTCAAACAAATTTACAAGAAAAAAACAAACAACCCCATCAAAAAGTGGGCAAAGGACATGAACAGACACTTCTCAAAAGAAGACATTTAGGCAGCCAAAAAACACATGAAAACATGCTCATCATCACTGGCTATCAGAGAAATGCAAATCAAAACCACAGTGAGATACCATCTCACACCAGTTAGAATAGCGATCATTATAAAGTCAGGAAACAACAGGTGCTGGAGAGGATGTGGAGAAATAGGAACACTTTTACACTGTTGGTGGGACTGTAAACTAGTTCAACCATTGTGGAAGTCAGTGTGGTGATTCCTCAGGGATCTAGAACTAGAAATACCATTTGACCGCCCATCCCATTACTGGGTATATACCCAAAGGACTATAAATCATGCTGCTATAAAGACACATGCACACATATGTTTATTGCAGCACTATTCACAATAGCAAAGACTTGGAACCAACCCAAATGTCCAACAACGATAGACTGGATTAAGAAAATGTGGCACATATACACCATGGAATACTATGCAGCCATACAAAATGATGAGTTCATGTCCTTTGTAGGGACATGGATGAAACTGGAAAACATCATTCTCAGTAAACTATCACAAGGACAAAAAACCAAACACTGCATGTTCTCACTCATAGGTGGGAATTGAACAATGAGAGCTCATGGACACAGGAAGGGGAACATCACACTCCGGGAACTGTTGTGGGTTGGGGGGAGGGGAGAGGGACAGCATTAGGAGATATACCTAATGCTAAATGACGAGTTAATGGGTGCAGCAAACCAACACGGCACATGGATACATATGTAACAAATCTGCACATTGTGCACATGTACCCTAAAACCTAAAGTATAATAATAAAATTAAAAATTAAAAAAAAAAAAAAACAATGAAAAAGACTCCAAAAAAAAAAAAGCATGTAAATAGGAGTGTGGTATCCCTATGACCTCTTGTGCCCAGGTAGCTGGCCTATAGTATTGAATTATTTTTTCAGGGAGCTAATCTGTGCCTTTTCAATCTCTTATTTTTATACCTCTTTGTGTCTGCATCTCTTTTGTTTCTTCCTCTAACTTCATCATAGACAGGATACCTTGAAGTTTTTCCCTGTTGCAGTGGGAGTAGGAAGAAAGATGGTCTAATAGTTCTAAGCACACAGGCCTCTGTCCATTTAACTGGCAACTGTCGATATGCCTGTAGCCTACAGATCCAATAAAGACGGGGGGTGCTTGCTAAGTATTTGGAGCTTCAAGTTGATACCAAGTGTGGTTTGGAGAAGAGAAACAGGAGAACAGATTTGGATGAGGTGCTTTGTAGTCATCTCTGCCCTGCCACAAAGTTTTCCTTAATGTTTCATTATAATATTGCTGTCTGAAGCAGGTTAGTTCTCCTACTGGGTCTGTAAAAACTTTTCCCTAGGGAACAACACAGTATCTGCTAATAATAGAAGTTTTTAAGAGCTAGACGCTTAAACTTGTGGGTGTCTGTTTGGGGAAAGAGGCAGTCAGAGTAAAGTTATCTTGAAGCATTAACTCTTTTGCTTCCCGATGCTATTTGTCTCCCACGTTAGTCCTTCTACAAACATAACAGGAGGAAATGCCTAAGCTGCAGGCAATGTTTTTAGCTGAGCAAATAGGTTTTTGGCTAAAGGAGGAGGCTCTGGTAACTTTTGGTTTATATGTTCAAAGAATAACTTAAAGACTGTGAATTGCTGCTGGGCTGACTGCTTGGTTTGAGTCCTCTTTAGAATATACAAAGTTATTTTTAGCTTTTTGACCATAGCTTTGTAATGCCATGGAGTAACCTGCAGTCTAAATAGGTAGATCTGGCTTTAAGATAGTAAGATTTACAGTACTGCAAGTGCTTGTCTTACAATCCAGTTTTGCTGGCACTTTGATGAGCAAGACTGGCTTTAGCCTCGGTGATGATCGGTCAGTGAACTGTGTTGTGCAGTTACAGCAAGCTATTGCTAGGGCCTTGGAGGGGCAAACGGGGTGCACATACAATTTTGTACTGGCAGTTTGTATAGTACCCTGTAGAACCAGAGATCGTGAGATAGTTCACAATCTCTGGTTCATGGATGTTAACTGACAAATATCAAAGTATATGGATATAGCCACCCCACCCCCTGCCCCCGGGAAGAGAGGCTTGGGTTTGACTTATAAAACTTCCTCCCTTTGACTCGGTATGAATCTCAAACCAAGTCCCAGGTAAAGACTTAGGGTCATAGCATATATAAGGCTGGCCATTTCCTGGGTCACAGATTGAATAGGTGGTTTGATTATAATTACAAGTTCCTAAGCGAGTCCCTGTACACTCATAAGAAGCATAGTGCAATAGGGTTCTAGTTATACTGTTCCCTGACCAAGTAGTATGTGTACAGTGGGGACACCTTCTATAGGTGTTTCTTCTACATGGTTAAGGGGGGTAACAACAAAACAATGTACAGCATATTCATATCCATTCTAACTGAGTTGGACAAAAGAGGTCCTTACCTGGGAAAAAGGTTGAGCACAGTGACAGAACAATAGTAAAACAGTTAGTATACAGGAAAACCACTAGTCTTTAGATTTTTAGCTACATTACTTGCTTGACGAGTGCTCAAGCTTCGGCCGTGCGTAGACTAGTCAGCTGCCGGTGTGTGACTAGAGCAGGGCTGTTGTCCTTAGCAGCAGCTCAGTCTCGTCTTAGGATCGGCCAGGTTGGCTGATCTGGGTCCTGCTGGCTGGTTCACTTGTCCTGAGCTGCTAGTGTTAGCCAACTGTGGCGGATCCAAGACATAACACCTGCAAGTTAAACAGCAGTGGGAGTGGACAAGATTATAATATAGGACCCATCCTATATGGATCCTAGAGAAATTAGATTCTACTTTCTAACCTAAACAGAGTCACCAGATTTAAAGGGGTGTCAGGCTTATAGGCATTTTCATGTACCTAATTATGAACACTTTGGCTGTTTCAAAAACCTGCATTTGCTTTCTTAAGGTTAATTCCCCTAGTTCCTAGAGGTCACCTTTAATTTGACCTATGATGTGGGGGTGGCCGACGGAACAAAATCTTACAGGGCAAATACCCAGTTTGTTTGGTGGGGGTGCACCTGACTCGGAGGAGGACCATAGGCAAAAACCTGATTCTATCTTAAATGAATTTCCTGGCAATATTTCTTCAGTAGCCGCGCGAGTGTCCGGTTCACGCATTCCACCTTCTCCTGAACTTTGCAGCCGATAAGCTGTGTGTAACTTCCATTTTATTTTTAACAGTCTTGTTAAATGTCGCACTATTTCAGCTACAAATGCCGGCCTATTGTCTGACTTTAAAATTAGAGGCAGTCTAAACCTGGGAATAATGTCTTTTAATAGTACTTTAGTCACTTATTGTATTTTTTCTGTCCTGGTGGGGAAAGCTTTAACTTACCCTGAAAAGGTGCAAACAAGCACTAGCATGTACCGATAGCTTCCGGCACGGGGCAGTTCTGTCAAGTCTATAAGCAAGTTTTCACAAGGCAGGGCTCCTTCTCCTGCTGTTTCCCAGAGGAGGAGTTCTTTTTCTCCCCCTTTTGTAACTCCATCTAGTGGCTTAGCCATCAGTGAGAAATTGGAATCCAGATACGGCAGAATCCTGCTGCCTTTAACTTCTGATGTGACCATAGGCTCCTGGGCACCTAATGAGAAGGTTCCCGGTCTGTCCTATTCCTTACGTCCTTCAGCTCCTGCCAGCCTGATCAGATCAGTATTTGGTTCCTCCAAGATGCGGCAGCCCTTTGCCAATGGCCTCTTTGTCTCGTGGTCTTGGCTATTTCCCTCATTGCCTTCCGAACACTCATCCTTCCAGTGTCCTTTCTTTTTGCATCGCGCACATTAATCTCTTTTTTTTTTTTTTTTTTTTTTTTTGAGACGGAGTCTCGCTGTGTCTCCCAGGCTGGAGTGCAGTGGCGCGATCTCGGCTCACTGCAAGCTCCGTCTCCCGGGTTCACGCCATTCTCCTGCCTCAGCCTCCCGAGTAGCTGGGACTACAGGCGCCCGCCTTGTCTGGCTCTTGAATCCCTCCCTGCCTAACTTGACTTTTTTCCACGTCTACGTCCTCGTCCACGTCCTCTCACATTGCTAATCTCTCTTTCTATAAGAGCTGTTGCCAACAGATTGGCCTTTTTCTTAAGCCTTCAATTTACTTTCCTTTTTTTTTCCTGAGTTCTCCTGCTCTTGCAGCAACTGCACGGGCCCTGCCCCTGCCCCCGTGCACTGCCCTCTGTCTCTCCTGTTTTTTTCTGATTTCCTTTTTACGTTCTTCTTTCCCTTCTCACACTTATTCTTACTTTCTCCTTTCCTTTTCCTTTGCTCTTCTCCTGGCGCCAGTCCCGGGCCCCTTCTTTTTCCAGATAGAGCCGGGCTGGGGACAGGGACTTAATGGTTGGCGTGCTTGTGGCTTTTGCTGTTTCCCGTTTTTTCCGTGGTCACAGTTAACATACACCTTGGTGGCCACTTTTATAGACTGGGTGGTATTCATGCCTGCAGCTTCCACTTGATGTCACCCTGGGCTTGCCCTACGAATGAAGTATTCACCATATGCTGATGTTCAGCAGCCTCACAGTTAAATGGGGTATAAAGCCAGAGTGCTTCACAGAGTCTCTTAAAAAACTGACTTAGGCTCTCATCAGCTCCTTGAAGCACTTCTGAAATCTTCTTTATATTAATTGCTTTCCTTCTACCAACTCGTAGCCCCTGCAGAAGTGCCTCTCAGTACCTCTGCAAACGCTGAAGCTGAGTTTCATCCTCTGGGTCCTAGTTGGGATCCTGGTTATTGTAATAGATAGGTCCTCGCGTCCCCCTGAGAGGCATTTGCATAGCTCGAGCAAGGCCAGATCTGAGACGGCCCACTTGACTATCTTGACCTCCTTCCTGGCCTCTTAAGGCTCTGATCCTCCCCTTCGAAGTGAGACCTGGGGAGTGTTAGCTCCTGAATCTGGTTCCTGGGGAGGGGCTTTTGGCCTCGGTAAAGGGTGGGTAGGTTGGGATATATGGAGGAAGAATTTCTGTTACCTCTGGTGGCTCCTGTAAAACTGGCTTCTCTTGCTGTCTCTGGGATTCCCCTTTTAACTCTGTGTCTGCCGGCAAAGCTGCTCTTACTTTCCCTTTTGGCTTTTTTTGCAATAAGTCATTAAACAGGCCTGGATCTATGCTGGTTTTGGCTATATTATATTTAACTATGAGTCAATATAAGGAAATTGATCCAGGTACACTGGCTGTCCTCCAACCCTTGTCACCACCTTAAATACATGGCCAATTGTTCCCTGTCTATAGTTCCTTCGGTCGGCCATCCAACACCAAAAGAGGGCAATTCTAATTCACACAGAGTTCTCAACCTCTGAGGGGGTTAACTTAACTCTATAATCCCCTGCAAAACCTTTCTTAAGGTTCCGTAACATGCACTTCCGTAGAGTAAGTTTTGATGTTTTGATGACTTTCCTCCCATTCCTCCCTTTACAACGCAGCACATTCACTCTTGCCTACTCACTCTTCCTCTCATTTCAACCAACTACACAGTCTCCTATTACGAGGGTTTTCAGATGCTGCTTGGCTTTGGAGAGGTCCTTATTCCTGCTACAACTCTGAGCTGTAGGGCAGCTCCTATTAGCCGTATGCAGATCACCACTAGTCTTAGTCGGCCCCACACTTTCTCGGAACACACAGTCTACGCTAAGGGATCTGTGACTCTTCACTTCACAGCTAATTAGGCCCTTCCATTCACACACTTCCACACACCTTCAGTTCCCATGTTTGTAACTGGGGTGGCAAGCCACTCTCGCCCCCTCTAGTTTCACAGCCACTCTCGCCCCCTCTAGTTTCACAGCCACTCTCGCCCCCTCTAGTTTCACAGCCATTCTCACCCCCTCTAGTTTCGCAGCCACTCTCACCCCCTCTAGTTTCACAGCCATTCTCGCCCCCTCTAGTTCCTCGTTGGAGTGGCGAGCCACTCTTGCCACTTCCAGATTCCCAGCCGACTTAGTGAGCCACTCTCGCATCCTGTGTCAGCATGGTGTGAGTTTCATCTGAATTGATGAGCCACTTCCATGACCCCCAGCCCCTCTGGGTCGGACTGTTCAGAACACCCCGGAGGTGATCAGGCTCCCCTTATGTCCAAGGGACAGGTCCTGCCTTGGGCCCCCAAAACCTTACTGCCATTCCTGAAGTGCACTGCTTCTGAAATCATCCTGTAGCCCCTCTTTAGGTTTCGTTGCGCTGCTGGGTAGGGGTGCTGGGTCACAGGAGAACTGATCTCCCCTCCAGGCTGAAGTTCTCCCGGCGGCACCTGGGGTCACAGGTTTCCCGAGACCCCCGCTCCAGCCCCCAGAGGCAAAGGAGACAGTAAGCCTGCCGTCTCCAGTCCCTTCCTGGTTGCCAAAAATGTTGCGGTAAACTGAGGAACGGAAAAACCAATTTGGAGTACAGGAGGATTTGTTTATTTTAGGTATGCACCGGCTCAGAGGATTCACATCCAAAAGCTGAGCCCTGAACAAAGACAGAGCAGGGTTTTTATAAGCGGCCTTACAGAAGCAAAATAAAAACAGTAGCAAAATAAAAGCAGTTAATCATACAGTAACAGGTCACGTAATCTATAGCATAACGTAATTTGTGACCTAGCCAGTGGCCTTGTAGCTGCATTAAAAGAAAAATAAGAACTGGCTAAATACAGACATTTGTAAAATATAATCATGCTAATCATGCTTAAGAAGCCTGGGAAAAGAGTAACAGTAAAA
>NW_026653490.1:0-12743 GCF_009828535.3 Hylobates moloch | reverse complement strand
AGAATATAAACCTCTACCCTTATCTCACACCAGGCACAAAAATTAACTCAAAATATTTCATAGATAGACCCAAATGTACAAACTAAAACTATCAAGTTTCTAGAAGACGTAAGAGAAAAATTTGGGACCTTGTGGTAGGCTGAGATTTCTTAGGATACAAAAAGCATAAACCATAAAAGGAGAACATTTAATAAATTGGACTTCATAAAATTCAAAACTTCTATTTTTCATAAGATACAGGGAGAAAATATTTGCAATACATACATCTAATATGTATCCAGAATCTATAAACATTTCCTATCACTCAGTAAGAAAAAGACAAATAAGCCAATTAAAAATAGGCAAAACGTTTGAACAGACATTTCACAAAAGTAAGTGTATGAATGGCCAATAAGTACATGAAAAGATACTCACCAACATTAGCCATATGAAAAAATGTGAATTAGAACCACAATGATACATCACTACACACCCGTTCAAATGGCTAATATTAAAAAGACTGACAATACCAAGTGATGGAAAGGATGTGGATCAATAGATCTCTCATAGAAATTGCTGGTGAGAATCCAAAGTGGGTATAACCACTTGGAAAACAGTATGGGAGGAGGTTATATATGTTATGAAATTAAACATACAGTTAACATACAACCCAGAAATTCCACTTCTAGGTATCTACACAAAAGAAGTGAAAGTATATATCCAGAAATACCCACACTCAAAAGTTCATAGCAGCATGATTCATAGTAGCCCCAAACTGGAAACAATTCAAATGTCCATCAACTGATGAATGAACAAAGAAACTGTGCAATTAAAAGGAACAAATCCTGATAGACCCAACAAGATGGGTAAATCTCAAAAATATTATGCTAAGTAGAAGAAGTCAAATACAAAAGACTGCAGTGACAGAAAGCAAATTAATAGGGTCTTGGAAGGGTATAAATGGGCACAAGGAAACTTTTTAGATATACGAAACTGCACCATGACTTAATCGTGGTGGTGATTACACAACCATATAAAATTACTAAAATTCATCCAACTGTACATTTAAAACTGGTGGATTCATGGACACATTGTGGGGAACAACACACACTGGGGCCTGTCAGAGCCAGGGTGTTGGGAAAAGGAGAGCATCAGGAAGAATAGCTAATGGATGCTGGGCTTATACCTAGGTGATGAGATGACCTGTACATCAAACCAGCATGGCACACGTTTACCTGTGTAACAAACCTGCACATCCTGCACATGTACCCCCAAACTTAAAATAAAAATTGAAGAAAAATAAATAAAAATAAAATAAAATCTAAATCATCTAAAAAATAAAAATAAAATGGGTGGATCTTATTATCTTATTGTATCTGAATTACAACTTGATAGAGCTGGAAATTTTCTAAAAAGGAAATTTTTTTTTGGTTTTCTCTTCACCAAGGTATCAATCCATGTTAGTTGTCCAGTCTACCTGCTGTGAATGTAAGTCACTTGGGAGAAATCTTCCAAGCAGGCAATCACATCAGACAGCTAGCACATTAGGGACACAGGGACTCCACAGCTCATGTAGACTACCTCTTTCTTGGAACATGGTATGTAGAACTTTCCTTTCTTCTAAACTTTAGCCATCTGCGACAGTGCCTCCTCCAGTTTTTAGGCCTTTCTTGAGGCCTCCTTCTTCCTTTCAGAGTCTAAGCTATATATACATTAATTTTACTTTTCATTATTCCTTCAAGTTCCATATTTTCTTTTTTTTTTTTTTTTTTCTGCAGTTGCAAGATTTAATAGAGTGAAAACAGAGCTCCCATACAAAGGGAGGGGACCCCAAAGAGGGTAGCCATTGCCGGCTCAAATGCCTGGGTTTATATCCCAGTCATTGTCCCTCCCGCTGTGCTCTCAGACAACAGATGATTGGCTATTTCTTTACCTCCTGTTTTTGCCTAATTAGCATTTTAGAGAGCTCTCTTTACTACCTGATTAGTCGGGTGTGAGCTAAGTTGCAAGCCCTGTGTTTAAAAGTGGATGTGGTCACCTTCCCAGCTAGGCTTAGGGATTTTTAGCCTAAGAAATCCAGCTAGTCCTGTCCCTCAGTACCCCCTCAACAGGAAAACTCAAGTGCTGTTGGGGAGGTTGGCCAACGACCGCTCTAACGGCTTCCTGCTGAACTGGGGTGTAGTAGAGGTCGTGCAGTTGAGATTTCCTCAGGAGGGGTGCCTTCGATGTCATCAATGTCGGAGCATGGGCTGGCAGGCCAGTCCAGGGGTCTGCGGTAGATTTCAGTCATGGACTGCATCTGGGGCTCCATTTGAAGAACTATTTGTAGCTTTATGGCTTTGATTCCGGAAGAGACAAGCTTAACAAGGAGCTTAAAGATACAGGGTCCAAAGAGCATTAACAATATTATAGCTGCTAGAAGTCCTAAGAGGAAGAATCCAGGGCATCCATTGGCTGAGGAGGCCCCAAAGTCCAGTGTTTTGAAGCTCCTCTGCTCTATGTTATATTCAATCTCGAATTTTTTAAACTTTTTCGGTGATGATTCCAGATTGATTAACATAATAACAGCATTTTTCCCCTAAAAATAAACAGGTTCCCCCTCTTTTGGTAGTTAGCAAGTCTAAAGCTCTTCGATTTTGAAGGACTACTGCTGCTAGGGAGTTAAGTTGATCTTGCAAGGTGACCAGGGAGTCGGCGACCTGTTCCATGTCACCATTTAGTTTTTGAGATAGTTTGTAGAACAGAGTAGAGGTTGTGATACCGCCAATGCCAGTACCTAGTCCACCTAGCACTCCTGCTCCGATAACAAAAGGAAGAATGGGTACTCTTTTCTTGTGGGGCTTAGGTATGACATAATTGTATAAATCTTGTTCAGTGTAGATGGTCATAAGGGACACTAAGAATGAGAGGAAGCACATAGATTCTGAAGAGCCATTTAAACAACGATAGGCTGAGGTACCACAGACAAAAAATATTTCTGAGGGTAGGCAGACTATTTGTGTGGGAGGAGTTACCCACCTGATGCATTGGGAGTTGGTTGTGTCTATAGTAATGCTAAATTTTACACAGGTGAGGTTTGTTGGAAACAAGAGGTCCTACCAAAACGGAAGTGGTGTTTATTTCTGTGCTGAAGTTGTTCGATTGTTCAGGTACAGGGATTGAAATGTATGGCCTGAAGTGATGGTTGCTATCAGTGCCTAAGTGAAAGGTTTGTTGAAGGGTTTTCAGTAATTTCCATTGGTTAGCTGCTGGCGAAAGCATTTTTCCTTCTTTGGTGGCTAGTCATCCTGAGGGGAGGAAACTATGTACTCGTGAGGTTCCCCATTCTATTTTTTCTTTTGAGTACTGGAGCTTGCTTTCCCGGAGGGGATTATCCCATATTAAGGGTCCTTCTATAAGCATTTTTAATGGAGGGTCCTGCCTTGCGGCTCTTTTGGCTTCAATATCCACTTGGCGGTTTCCTTCTATTTCCCTTTTTTTTTTTTTTTTTCTGATGACTCCGGTAGTGCAAGGTCTTTAGGTTTTTGTACAGCCAATAATAATCTCCTAATGGCTTCCTGACGTTTGATAGGTGTTTCCTCAGAAGGTAGGAATTCTCTTTCTCTCCATATTGCTGCATTGGCATGGAGGACTAGGTAAGCATACTTAGAGTATGTATATATATTTATCCTTTTTTTTTTTTTTTTCCTAATTCTAGTGCCCGAGTGAGGGCTATTAGTTCTGCCAGCTGAGCACTAGTTTCTGGAGTGAGGGGATTACTTTTAAGTATTCCATTATTACTGACCACTGCATACCCTGCTTTTTGAAGTCCTTTTTCTACAAAGGAACTTCCATCAGTATACAAGTTGAGGTCGGGATCAGTCAATGGAACCTCTAGAAGGTCCCCTTGAGCGGCGTAGGTTTGGGCAATCACTTGACAGTTATGTTCTATTTTTTCTTCATTGTCTGGAAGAAATGTGGCTGGGTTAAGAGTTGCACAAGTGTGCAGTCGTAGCACTGGCCCTTCAAGTAATAGAACCTGATATTTAAGTAAACGGTTGTCTGACAGCCACAAGTCTCCTTTAGCAGTGAGTATGCCATTCACATCATGAGATGTCCACACAGTAAGATCTCCTCCCTGTATTATTTTAACTGTTTTAGATACTAAGACTGCTACTGCTGCCACTACCCGTAAACAATGAGGCCAACCCTTTGCCACTACATCAATTTCCTTACTCAGGTATGCCATGGGTTGCAAGCTCATCCCTCGGACCTGTGTAAGGACTCCTAGAGCTATTCCAGTTTTTTCTGTGACATTTAAAGAAAAGTCTTGCCCTGTTGGCAATCTTAACACTGGGGCTTGGGTTCGGGCCTTCTTTAGGGCCTGGAAAGCCACTTTTGCTTCAGGCGTCCATTTTACTAAATGGGCATTGACTTTCTGAGTTTCCTTAATTAGTGTATATAATGGCCTGGCTATTTTGCCATACCTGGGAATCCATATTCGGCAGAAGCCTGTTAAGCCAAGGAACCCTCTTAGTTGCTTTAGGGTTTGGGGATTAGGATAAGCCAGTATGGGCTGGATACATTCCTCACTGAGGGCCCTGGTGCCTTTGGATAATTTTAGCCCTAAGTATTTAACCTGCTGTGAGCAGAGCTGAGCCTTTGGTTTGGAAACCTGTAGCCACAGGTGGCGAGGAAATTAAAATGTGCTTGGGTGGCTTGATAGCACAAGGTTTCTGAACGGGTGGCTAAAAGTAAATCATCCACATACTGAAGGACAAGAATGTCCAGGTATGAGAACTGGCTCAAGTCTCGGGCTAATTACTGGCCAAATAGATGGGGGCTATCCCTGAACCCTTGGGGTAAAACAGTCCAGGTGAGTTGAGACCTCAAAGGCAAACAAGAATTGAGAGTCAGAACTTCCGTATTTTCAACACCTCAGTCACAAACTTTTTGTAGGCTTTGTACAGGAATACGGCTCCCATTTTCACTTGCTAGTGGATTCTCCACATTTACAATATGTATATATCTCCTCCAACCTCATGCTTTTGAATTCCTGTGCCCTCTCCAATTCCTTTGACAGATCAAATGTCCCTCTACTCTGCCACCAATTTGAGGAGGTTGGAAGAAAGAGACAAATTCCCTTGAAGAATAGAGAGAGTATATGTCCTAAACCTCTGACATGTTGTTCCCCCAGGTAACCTAATGAGTTTCTCAGCCAAGCCCCAAGCATGTAACTGCAACTTGAAGGAGGAAGATGTCTTTAGAGACTTAGAAAAGACCAGCAAGCTTCTTTACAAAATGGTCTCTTCAATCCTGGCATCCACTTGAGACCTACGAGATGGGATGTTCATCCTCATAGATTTTCACGTATGTATCTTTAATGGTATGCCCAGGAGCCTCTGAAGTGCATCAGAACTTTATTTCAATGAAGTTCACACTAAGCCAAAACAAGGTATGCCCTATTCAATTTCTTGTGTCCCATTACACTCAGCTTTGCTGTCCAAATGATCACACTAGCTGAAGTCAAAAATGTGCACCAGAAAATAAAATGAGGCCTACTTATCAGATTGGCAAAGGTTAAACAGGTTCATAAATCCCCATTTGGTAAATATATGGAAAAAACCATCTTTTTATATGCATTGTCATATATACATACATATATATGCTGCATTAATATATATACAATAGTGCATAAAAATATGTGTGTTGCTGTGGCTCTCGGACAAGAGACAATGTGGTGTGCCTCTTGAATAAGAATTCAGCAAAAGTATTAGAAATTTTTCACATGCATGCTCTGACATAGCAATTCCACATTGAGAAATTTGTTAAAAGCATAGACTCTGGAGTGAGAGAGATCTGGATTTGAATTCTGGCACCAACACATCCTTCATAACTGTGTGACTTCTCCCTGTCACAGTTTGCCCCTCTGTAAATTCAAGGTACATAATGGCACCCTGGCAACAATGGGTGGTACTATGCTGTCCTTTATCGGTAAGGTAACTAAATGTCTGTGACTTTAGGAAGTTGCCAGGATGTGGGACTTTCAGGGCTAAATACCGGAAGGTCCTTGGGAAACCAAGGTGAGCACCAGGTCCATGTTGCCTCCTTCAGGAACAACAAGTTCTTGACCAGTCAGCTCTACAAAGTATCAGAATCATTCCAAGTAACCATCTTGACCATTTATGAAGTACTAGCCACACTCCAGGCCCATTATATTTATCAATGGTTCTTAAACCTGAGCTTGCATCATGATCACCTGGAGAGCTTGTCAAAACACAGATTGCTGGGCCCAACTCTAGGGATTCTGATTCAGTAGGTCTGGGTTGGGGCCTGATCTTTTGCATTCAAAAAACTCCTAGGTAATGTTGCTGGCCCAGGGTATACACTTTGAGAACCACTAGCCCAACAAAATACCAATTAGGAGAGTATACGGGAAAGATACTTGAAAAAGCAAGGAAGCTTAAATTCTTGCAATAATGTACCTTCTCACCACCCCGTGACACACATACATGCTGAAATGAGGGTTAAACCACCATATCAGGAGTACCAGGCCCAGCCAAGCCCGATCACAAAACAGTCTAAAACCCCTAAGTGAAACCCATCACAGAAATGCGTAGCAGTCACAGCCCAAGTGGTGATCTGAAGCAAGGTGACAAGGTGGACGGGGCATCACAAGATAGAAACAGCAGGTAAACACCATGAAGTTCACAACTGACATTGGTCTCCACAGCAACACTGACTGTTTTCTAAAACAGGGGACCCCATCTCATTCATCCTTGAAGTACAGCCCAGAACTGGATGTATAGCGGGTACTCAACAAACGAACAAGTCTCCTTGATGCCTCTATAAGGAGATGGATCTTTTAGCACAAGCTCAGATCACACCTGTTACCCCAGTTGACGGGTTTGCTACCTTATTTCAGGAGACATACCCTAAGGACTACTAGTACTGCCCCAGGATGAGATTTATCCAGTGGCCTTTCATTCAACCACTACATATTTATTGAGCCCTGGGCAGGGCCCTGAACTTGATCATGGGCTCTGGGGTCAGCCAAGCCTGGGTGCAAATTACTGCTCTCCACTGATCAGCTTTGTGCACTCGGGCAACTTCACCTCTGTAACCCTTGATCTCCTTATCACAAAAAAGGGATGGAAATCCTACCAATTTCACAGGACACTGGTAGGGATGAAGTCAGAGGATAAGGGTGACACTCTGAGCACAGGGTCTGGCACCCAGGCAATGCTCCATATAGGTCGGCTCTTGTTACCCAAGACCCCTGCCCTGGAGCCCTGCTGTCTGACCACAGGATGCGGTGGCTGTGGAGAGTCCAGGAGCCCTGCACGGTCCCACTTGGCCACTTCCTAATTAGCCAGCAATCCTGGGGCACAGGAGGCAGGAGGTGAGTGAGGAGTGGCTGATGAGAGTCACTCTCAAGGACCTCTCAGCTGCTCTACGAAGAAGTCAGTATCAGCCAATGACCCAGTGGCAGAATGAACACCTAATACACCAGGGTTGGAACATGTGGGAACAGGAGAGCCTGGTTTTCAAAAGTAAGCAATAGGACTGTGGCAAGGATTAAGTAAATTGATTCATGCAAAGTACTTAGTAAATTGATTCATGTAGAGCACAGGGCCTAGGTTCAGTGAATAGCAGCTTCTGGTACAGTAGCCGTGGTCTCAGCCCCTTAGGGATCCGGCTAGTGTAGAACCCAATGTAATCATGGAACCCACCTGGACTTGTAGGGAGTGGCCTACAGTGGTGGAATTTGTCGAGCCCTAAACAGGCCCTGCTGCCTCAAAACCCCCTCTACCCCAGATGTCACAGTGCCACACTGTCATTATGAGACAGGCACTCCACATGGAATGGGTGGCGAATATGCAGCACTAGTTCTGAGGACACTTCCACCTTCGTGAGGGCAGACATCACTGAAGAGGTTCTCTGTCCCATCGAGTCCAGACAGGACCTTGGATCAGGCTTCATGACACAGCGCTCTGCGTAGAAATTGCTCTGGGAGTTGCACCTCTTGCTTCTCTGAGACAGGTTCTCTGTCATTGCTTTATTTCTGATTTAGTTTTACAATTAGTGGCACTTTATCTGTCACTGTCTATATGTTTATTGAAATCTCAGTTGAGGTAATTGTAGATGTAAGAGATAATACAGAGAGATCCCATGTACCCTAGATCCAGTCTCCCCAAAGGGTAACATCTTAGAAAACTATACTACAAGATCCAACCAAGACAATGACATTTGTACAATCCACCGATGTTATTCACATTTCCCTGGTTTTGCTTGTACCCATTTGCGTGTGTGTGTATTTTGTTCCATGGAATTTTATCATACATGTAGGTTCACATATCTAACAGCACAGTCAACATACTGAACAATTTTTATTACCACAAGGATCGTTCATTTATCCTTTTATAATCACATGTACCTCTCTCCCAGACCCCAGCACCCATCCCTAATCCCTAGTAATCACTAATCTGCTTGCCAGTTCTTTAATTTTGTCATTACAAGAATATTATAGGGCCGGGTGCGGTGGCTCATGCCTGTAATCCCAGCACTTTGGGAAGCCGAGGAGGGCGGATCATGAGGTCAGGAGATCGAGACCATCCTGGCTAACACGGTGAAACCCCGTCTCTACTAAAAATACAAAAAATCAGCCGGGCGTGGTGGTGGCGGGCACCTGTAGTCCCAGCTACTCGGGAGGCTGAGGCAGGAGAATGGCGTGAACCTGGGAGGCGGAGCTTGCAGTGAGCCGAGATTGCGCCACTGCACTCTAGCCTGGGCGACAGAGTGAGACTGCGTCTCAAAAAAAAAAAAAAAAGAATATTATATAGGGTAATAGGCTTAGTGCCTGGGTGACGAAATAATCTGTACAACAAACCCCTGCGATATGAGTTTGTCTATATAACAAACCTCCACATGTACCCCTGAACCTAAAATAAAAGTTTAAAATAAATAAAGAAATAAATAATAAAAAAGAATATTATATAAAGGGAATTCTACTGTCTGTAACCTTATGGATTGGCTCTTTTTATTCATCATAATTCCCTGAAGAGCCATCTAGACTGTTGTGTGTACTAACAGTTCACTAATTTTCATGGCTAGGTCATATGCTGTGGTGGTGGATATACCACAGTATTTTTCTCTAACTATTCACCTACTATAAGACATATGGACTATTTCCAAGTTTTGTTTTCCCTTCTTTTTTTTTTTTTTTTTTTTGAGACAGAGTCTCACTCTGCCGCCCAGGCTGGAATGCAGTGGCGCAATCTCGGCTCACTGCAACCTCCACCTCCCAGGTTCAAGTGATTCTCCTGCCTCAGCCTCCCAAGTAGCTGGGATTACAGGCATGTGCCACCACACCCAGCTAATTTTTGTATTTTTAGTAGAGACGGTGTTTCTCCATGTTGGCCAGGCTTGTCTTGACCTCCTGATCTCAGGTGATCTGCCTGCCTCGACCTCCCAAAGTGCTGGGATTACAGGCGTGAGCCGTTGCACCCAGCCATGTTGTGTCTTTCTAATACAAATAAGTGTGCTATGAATATTCATGTACACATTTTTGCATGAGCACAAATCTTCATTTTCTGGGACAAATGCTCAGTAGTGCAATTGCCAGTCATATAGCAGTTGCATGTTCACTTTTTAAAGAAGTGATTTTCCAGAGTGACTTTACCATTTCACATTCCCACAGCAATGTATGAGTGATTCTGTTTCTCCATACCCTCAGCAGCATTTGTTATTATCACTACTTTTCATTTCAACCAATTCTCTTTGATAGCTGTATAGTGACATCCCATTGTGGTTTTAATTTGCATTTTCCTTATGTTGAGGTATTGATGTGGAACACCATTTTTTTTTTTTTTTTTAAGATACAGGGTATCACTATGTTGCCCAGGCTGGTCTCGAAGTCCTAGGCTCAAGCAACCCTCTTGTGTCAGCCTCACAAAGTGCTGGGATTATAGGCATGAGCCACCATGCCTGGCCTGGAACATCTTTTTATGTGCTTATCTGCCACCTGTATATCCTTTTCAGTTAAATGACTATTCACGTGTTATGTTCTATTTCTAATTAAATTATTTGTTTGTTGAGTTTTGCAAGTTTTCTTTTTTAATATTTTAGGTCCTAGTCCTTTGTCAGATATATGGTTTTTGAATATTTTCTCATAGTCTTTTCACCTTTTTTGCATGTCCTGATTTTGATGAGGTATAGTTTATAGTTTCCCTTTTATAAATGGTGCTTTTGCGCTATTCATGGGATTTCAGATAAGGCATAGTGGACCTGTCCTTTTTGTCCTGGAGGCCAGCTTTCTTGGAGGTTTGTGAATTGGGGTCAGATCTTAATCACTAGGTGCCAAACATGCTCCAAACATTACTTCATTTAATCCTCCCAAGAAGCCTATGAGATAGATGCCATTTTATACATGAAGAAACTGAGGCAAGAATGACTCGGGGCCTGGCCCAAGGTCCCCGAGGTAAGAACTAGGAGGTGGAAGAAATGGGACACAAATCTGGTCTGTTTCTGCCTCCAGAGCACCTGTCCATGTGGTCATTTCAAGTTCCCAGCAGGCTACATAAAATTCTGGTATACAACGTGTTTATAACTCCAACTTCAGACATGATGATACATTAGGAACCTTCTTGTTACCAGGTCAAGAAACAACAGGGACAGCAATGTACTCAAAGGCAGAATGCTCTCTGCCCAGTCTTTCATCTTCAGAATCCAAACACTACTGAACACCCAGTGTGTTGCTCCATGTCTTCAGGCCAGCATGTGTCTGGTGGCCTGATGGTGGTGGACTTTGCTGGGGTCACCACTAGGCCCATGCACATCACTCTCTAAGAAGGCCCTCTGGCCTGGCCCCAAGCTTTATTGAGGACTTCCAGATTCCTGGATTTCAATTCCTGCTGCCTCCATGCAGAAAAAGGAGTCCCATGCCCACCAATGTCTTTGAGGCCTGTACTGTCCCCCCACCAACCCTTCCCCTATGTGCTGCAGAGAAAAAAAGGCCTTCACCAGCTCAATTATCTCAGAGACAGCTGCCTGCCTGCTATGGCTTGAATGTGCCCCCTGAATTTTATGTGCTGGAAACTAAGTCTTCAAATTCATATGCTGATGGCATTTGGAGGTGGAACCTCCAAATTAGGGCTAGATAAGGTCATCAGGTTGAGCCCCACCCCCTCACCCTGCAGCCAAAGGTGGGGTTGGTGGTTTTATAAGAAGAGGAAGAGAGACCTGAGCTGGCACACTGTTGCCTTCTCACCATGTGATGTCCTCCATCATGTTATGATGTGGCAAGAGAGCCCTCACCAGGCACTGGTCCCTTGATCTTGGACTTTCCAGTCTCTAGGATTATGAGCTAAACAAACCTGTATTCTTTATAAATTACCCAGTCTGTGGTATTCAGTTCTAGCAATAGAAAGTGGAGTAATACATTGTCCACATTTGTCTCCTCCAACTTTCCTTTACTTCTGACTTGTGGATTTTGGTTAAGAAACTCATTTTGGACTCAGGTTCCTGCGCAATGGATATTCACATTCTTCTGTTCTTTAATGCATGTGTATCAATGGCCAAAGACCTGACCAACTTCCATGACATTTAATCTTACATCTTTGTCTCCTTCAACAGTTTCTCTGTATTGACACAATGATTCCAAATCTTTTTTTAGAAAAATCTTTTCTTGAAACCTATTTGTTTCTTTAATTTATTCATTTTTTTAACATATTCTTACTGAGACTCTACTCTTTGCTAAGTACTGTGCTAGGCACTGGGGATAAAGCACAGAGCAAGACAGACACAGACCGTGATGTCCTAATGCTTGCATTCTATCTAGGAGAAATTACTATCAAAGCATTACAGAAAGCATTATTGGTTCCTGTCTTCACCCCTGGATTTATATCCTACTCCCACCATCAAACCTTATGCATTAGTGAAGGTGGATTAATCACCTTCCCCTAAACATACATTAGGCTTTCCCTCCTCCAAGACTTTTTACATATTCTCCACTCTGCTAATATTTTGCCACCACATTTCCAGCAATTACCGTGTACCTCAATATCTAATGCCTTCCTTAAGACCCAAATGAGATCCTTCTTCTTTAGTGGAGGACTTCTCCATCATCCCTGCTGTACATGACGTCTTCCCCATCTGTATTTATAAAGTGCTAGTTACCACTCATGACTCTAACTATACATGCACTACTTTCTGTCCTGGTCATTCCATACTCTTCCCTGAAGGTAGGGTCTACTTCTGACATGTCTGCATGTGCCTCACACATGTATCAGTGCCTTGAATAGAGCAGGCATAAAATGTGCTCAGTGGGAGAATGGCTTCCCTAGACTGTTCATCTACTTTAACAAATACTTGGGTAGTAGTTACAATGCACCAGGCAATGCTCCCTTAGACAGTAGCTACCAAGTACCAGACACTGCTTTACTATCTTGTCAGACATCAACTCCCTGGATTCTCACAAGAACCCTAGGAGGTAGGTACTTTAAAGAGCCACATTTGTAGTTGAGCAAAGTGAGGCTCAGGGAGGCCCGACATTTTGCCCAACCTCAAGGACCCCATATGGTAGATGTCAGAGCTAGGATTGAATACCAGGCAACCTTCCTCAGACCTGAGCCCTTAGCCTTGGTCCTTTAACAAGGCCTGGAATGATTTGCCCAATGTGAAATCTGTAGCCGTAGGACAGAAAATATCGAATCCATATCTGATTCTTTTTGGCACTCTGCAGCACCACTTCCCTGCTTATGTTCTTCATAGCAACTATGTCTCAA
>NW_026653489.1:0-12744 GCF_009828535.3 Hylobates moloch | reverse complement strand
GTGCGTCCTGGGTGGGGGAGATGTACAGATAGGCACACTTCAGTGCTAAGTTCTCAGATGCAGGAATAGTATAATTTAACAAAAAATCAGGAATGATTAAGTTAATTTTATCCCAGGTTAGATCTATCTTGAGAATAAGATGAAGTACAATATCGCATATTTCTTCCTCTCAACCATCTGCACCTGCAACTCCTCAAATTTAGAATATACAGCATTGCAAAAGTTGTAATTCAAAATAAGTGTATGACCACAGAGACAATTTGTGGAGCTGTCTTAGAAATTAGCATCTGCAGACACTGTCCTGACCAATTTAAATTATTTTGACTGTGCCGGTGAGTGGAGGTGCATGAGGCTTCCACCACATGCCCTTGTGAGCCATTTATGGGAAAATGCCTTCAGAACTTTTTTAGCTGTCCATGTGGTAACCTTAAAAGAAGAGAAAAGAAAAAAGGACATTTTATGCACAAGCTCAATTGTGAGAGCTGATACAGCCACACAAATACAAAACTTTATGGTAAATATGTGTTGACAGGTACCCAGATTTAGCCCTTTTCCAAGGTTGTGTGATGTAACCAGTTAACAGGAGCAGTTCATTTTGTGAGTCACCGATGTGCAGTATTAAAATATGCTTGCATCATAAAGACGTAGGGACACAGGTGCTCAGTGCCAGTTAATATTAAACTTCTAACATTGTTGATGCTGTCATTTGTATCATTTCTAAGGAATCAGATTTCAGTCCCAGCCACATCCTATGTTTGTGCGCATTTAAATTACTAAATTATAAATACCTTTTTCTCTTAAAACTTAGAAGTCAGTTTTAGAGACCATTAATGAGTTGCTGTAACAAGTTTATCTTTGGTTTGCTGGATGAATCCTCTGAGAATTATTAGGAAATTTCATTCTAAATTTATTAAAACGTATTACTAAAATACAATAATTCTCACTTTAGGGCTGATCAACATTTTAAGTTTTCAGGCCACAGCAAGTGATCCAACTTAAAAACACGGGGGAAGGGGTGTCTTAAAATATTTTAGAAGTATTTTTAAAGCTGTTAACGGAACTATTTTTAATTTGGAATTTGCCACAGAATTCTAATACACGAGAGAAGTCAGGCGGAAATAATCATGTATTAATTCTCTGCATTACGAAATCTTTTCAGAAGCTATCATCAGAGCAAGAGGCACTGCGGTCTGAACTCAGGGTGGGAGAAGCCCTTTGTGCAACTTAAAGCTATTGTTCTTCTGTGCAGATGAAATTGTACTTGCAAATCTGCCATTCAAGTGGCCAAAAAACCCAAAAAAGCGAAAGAAAAGAATCTTCAAGAAAAAATTATTCTTAAATGTAAACTTTAATGAAAATAAGTTGGGATATACTGTTTTAAAATGGGCCATTTGCTGAGTTTTTCCAGGCATACACTTAAAAGTGAATATACAAGAAAGGTAATAAATTGTCTATTTGCCATCTTTAAGCACTCCTGAAACATCAGTTTTAAAGAAATATTGTGTTTTAAGACATCAGGGAAGATTTATGATACCTTTGTGCAAACTAATTTTTAACCAGCAGATTGTCTCCGGTGGGAGAGAGGGACCCAGAGAGCAGGGGAATGATGCCCCTGAGAAAGCCGCCCCCAGCCTCTTTCAGACTCTCCGCTGGCGTTTTCATGACACCCAAACTCAGACTCAGCGGATCACACTTAAGGCACCGGCTCCCGACCCCTATTTTTGGCCCGCCCGCCTGGTCCCCAGGCCTGCCTGGACGGACGCGCGCCTTCCACACCAGGTGCTTCCCGGGACGGCGCCTGGCCTCCCCACCCCGCAAGAACCAGACCCTTTTCAGGACTCGGGGGATTTCCGCTTCGCCTCCTCTACCCGGACTCAGACGCCCCAACCCAAGACTCGCCCAGCTTCGCTTGTCAGGACCCCTCTGTGGCACGACTTTGAGCAGAGGGCGAGGGAAAGGAGGGTCAGCGTTCGGCCCAGTCCCCGGCCTCGGCTTTCTCCCCCGCTTCCCCGTCCCTCCCCCCTCTCCGGTTCACAGCATCCCCACAGGAGTCCTAAAGATCAGGCCCCAGCGCCGGACAAAAAGGCCAAGGTTTCCCGGGAGCCGCGGGTATTCAGCGCCAGGAGAGGGGTCCCGGCGCGGAGGGTGCTGCGGCCCAGCCTCCTGGCCATAGAGCGCGCCGGCCGCCAAGGAGGACCAAGGTCCCCAACCACGCCCGCGTCCACCCGTGAATCCCGGCGCTCGCAGCCCCCGGGCAGCGCAGCTGCCACCACCGCCGCCGTCTTCTCCGGAGCGCATAGGGGTGTGCTTGGGAGGGGGCGGGAGGGCACTTTCCTGCGTGTCGGTGAAAGGAAGAGCTTCCAGCTCCCTCCTCCGCACAAACCTTCACTTCCTCTCCTGTTCGATAGCGTCCTAAAATCCGGGATCGGCGACGCAAGGACAGCCTGGTTTGGCGAAGACCCCTCGGACACGCTGCGCCCCGGACTCCAGGCGGGTGGCTCCACGGTGCCGGCCGGGACACGCAGCTCGGGAGGCGGGACCACGCCCGGGACCCCGGGGCCGCCGTCCCAGGACGGAGGTCGTCCTCAGGGCTGTGGCGGGGCCCCTCTCCCAGCCGTCCAGCCTGCAGCGCCCAGCTCAGCGCACTGAGGACCAAAAAGGGCGGGAGACTCTCTCCGGCCCTAAAAGACTATTGTGCTGAGATTTTAACTCTAACTTGGGGTTTCGCCCGATTCCCTGGAGCAACGCTTCTCTAAAACCACGGAGCAGGCCAGTGTTCGGAACTGCACAGGTAGTTACGAAGGAAGGAAATGAAGTCCCTCGTTCCAACAGCTTCGGGTCCAGTCAGAAGTTTCTCTCTGGCGAGCACGCGGCCGCCTCACCAGGGTTGGGGGAGGCGCTGGGAAAGCGCAGTTCTCTTTGGGGGAGGAGAGATGGCCTCTCCGAGGTGTCCCCACCTGCCTCTGGAACGCCTCTCCCTGCAGGCCCCCTTAGCTCCCTCCAATTCGCCGCCCGCAGGGATACTCCCATGGCTCGGAGGCGCGCTCCCGGACCCTGGTGAGGAGGGCGAAGAGCGCCCCAAAATGGGCTGGGAGGAAAATGCGCCCACACTGGCGCCTCTCCATCCTGGCTGCTCGCCCCTTCCCTCCTCCTTTCCCACACGCCTCCCATCTCCGTGCCTTCACCCCCCGCCCCCCGCCCCCTGCAATGGTCGGAACTGCAGGGAGTGGGGAGCAACGCGAAGGGCCGAAAGAAGAGCGCTGGGGAGAAGTCCGGGAGGTCCTAGCCTCCTTGGGGCGGTCTCTGCGGAGCGCTGGGCCAGTACAGCTGCCAACCCTCCCAATCTGTGCGCTCAGAAGGAGCTGCCCTTTGCACGCTCCTCCTCACATGCCCACCCTAAACCCACTTGGGGATGATCCCAGGCGCAGCTCTCCCCTGCCAACCCAAGCCTTTGACAGGAGTCCTGCGGCGAGGCAGAGACTCCCTGCACTGAGCTCTCCCACGCCCTAGCTGCCCATTAGAGCCCCCCATGCACGCCCTCCAGCCTTCGAAAGCTCTCTTCCTCGCCCCACCACCTACGCGCCTGGTGATGCCCTCGTGGGCCCTTCCTGCTCCCTCCGCCCCCATCCCAGCCTCTCTGGCTTCTTCCAGAGCCCACCCAACCGCACTACGAGCGCCCCGCGCCCCGCCCGGCACCCCTGGTTACCTGCAGCTGGGCCGGCGCTCAGCGGTCGAGCGGGAGGAGGTGGGGGCGTGCGCCGGGCCGAGCGGCCTCGGGGCGCAGCAGCTGCAGGTAGCGGCAGAGCCATCATCACAGCCAGCTGCTTTCCTGCGCTGGAGCCACAGACTAGCGGGGTCATCCGCTTCTGACCACAAACTTCTAGGGCGGCTCGTGGAGTCAAAGTTGCCGCGCAGTCGCTGCTCCAGCAGCAGCGGCTGCGCGGCGGCACGGGCTCGGAGCCCGCAGGCGGCGGAGCTCTGCGCGGCCCCTCGGCCCAGCTCCGCGTGCTCCGCCCCGGCCCAGCCCCCGGGCTAGGCACGCTGGGCCGGGGCGCGGCGCGGGCGGACTCAGGGCGGGCTCCGGACGGTCCCTGTAGGGCCGCCGGCCGCGCGCGTAGCACCAACCAGCGCTGCCGCCGCGCCCCGCCTTACATCCGGCCCGGCGCGCACCCGGCCGGCGGCGGCGCGGCTCGCGGCCCAGCCACCGGTTGCTATAGCGATGTCCCCCCCCCTACATGTTGCTGACAGCAATTGGCTAAGGGGCCGCGGCTCTCCAAACACCCTCTCCCGCCCGAGACTATGAATGGACATCAGCTTTGTCAGTCATTGGTACAACGCCGAAGCCAGGGCCTTCGCCTTTTCTTTCTTTTCAGTGTTTCTCCCTTTCATCGTTCATACTGGGCAAGTTCAGGGTAGCACGGAGGGGAGAGAGACCTCGGCCAGAAAAGTCAAGGCGCGCGGCTCTCCTGTGGCCTTTGTCCCGGGAGGGGTGGGTGGGGTGCGTCGCCACTCTTCGTAAGAGAAAATTTCACTGCACGTCGTTCTTTTCAGTTACTTTTTCCAGTGTTGCCGTTCGGGCCTTTTTGCTCCCTTTCCAAATGGAAGCAGGCCAATGATTCAGGGCGAGTAGACGAGAGCCCCTCTGCTCACTTTACCAGGGTCCTCCCGAGTGTTTAGGTCCCGATGCGCGTAGAAAGTGTCTTGCCAGACGCGGAACTGGTGAGACTTTGCCACCATTTTGTCCAGGCCAATGTCGGCCGCCAGCCCAAAACGCCGAAGGGAGACGGAGGTGAAAACCCAGGCGTGCGAGCTGCGTCCTTGCCTTTCCCCCTCCCCAGGTCAATGGTCTGGCCTAGACCGCCGCTCTGCGGGCGAAAGGAGTGGAGCAGAATCACAGGCCACGCTCCCAGTCGTTCGATCCTGCCCACACACCCCCCCGGCCCCTGGCGCAGTCAGGCCCGCAGCGCGCAAGACGAGCTAGGGTCTCGGGGCGACTAGGACCACTGAGCACCACCCGCCCCCCCCCCCGCCTCCCGCCCATGCTCTCTCTCCCCAGGCCCTGGACCCCGGGCCACAGCCACAGGTTGGGGCACCCCTGTGCGCGGCGCCCCCGCGGAGCTGGCGAGAGCCGGAGAGCTGAAACCCAACATCTGTGTGTACAATGCGCTCACCGAAGCCCACAGCTGCAGGAACAAGGAGAAGAAAGGAAGAGGGGGGTCGCAGATCTTGTCACACGCAGATGACAGTCTGCGGAGGGCTCTTTAGTTTCTCCTTTTCTGGAAACCCCATCGGACCCCTCCTAGACCCCCCTCTCCCACCGCCTGGCCATTGTTCCCTGCGCCCGGGACAGCTGGAGACGGCGACCCGCGCCACTCAGCGCCCCTCCCGCCACACACCCGGCTGCCCGCGGCGCCCGCTCCCGGCCCCTCCGGGGCCAACTCCTGCACACCCCCCACCTCCCCAGGCCAGGCCCAGGCGGCGCTTCCACAGTCTCCCCTCCCCTCCCTTGCACTCTGGCGCTGCCCTAGACCTGCCCGGTGCAGAGGGCCTTGCCTGGCCCTTTTCTCTTACAAACCTAGTTCTGTAAAACCTGGGGGCGAGCCCCAGGTGGCAGGGCTCAGAGGCGGGGGTCGTCCACAGATATGAGTACGGTGCCGTCCGCTGCAGGCCCCTGCCTAAAAGTGGACGAAGGACCCCGTTTCCTCTGACCGCAGGCCCAGGCTGAGTTCCGCATTTATTTTTGTATTTATAGGGCAAGGCCAGAGCGCTTCATAAAGCTCCAGGGCAAAGAAGTGGCCTCGCATCGGGCCATGGTTCCCGCAGGCCTGAGCGGGCTGCAGGGGGCCCGGTGAGGCTCGGCTGGGGCGCGAGAGGCGAGAAACTGCGGCGTCACTGGGGTCCTCTGCCCATGAGTGAACCCCTCCAGTAGGCGGGGAGGGGGTACATCACCTTGGCCCTCTCGGCCCCCATGCCCAGGGCAAGGCCTGCAAAAACCCCCGCACCCTGGCTCGGGGGCGGCGCGGCGGCGGGCAGGTCAGAGAGAAGCGGTACTTGGGTTCCCCCAGCGCCCGGGATGCCCTCCCAGGGACCTTCTTGGGCAAAGAGTCGAGTGGCAACGGTTCCTGTCCCTCCCCGCCATCCTCCTCCGGTGCCTCGGCGTCCCCAGCCAGCCTCCAGGGCGACCCCAGGCCCGGCCCTGGGCAGAGAAAGAGGAGGGGAGGGGAGGTGGAGCTGGGGGGCGGGGGGCCGAAGACGGCGGGAGGAGGACTCGGGAGCCGGGGCGGGAAGAGGGGAAGACAGCGGAGAGAAGGGACGGTGAGGGGAGGGGGCTCGGAGGAGGGGACCTGCTGCCCTCAGCCTGGCTGGTAACCGGCCTCTCCATAGCAACGGCCTGCGCGCGCGTCTGTGTGTGCGCGTGTCTGATGTGTGTGTGCCCGTGGTGTTCCTGGGACTCCCCGCGGGGGCTGGGAGGGGATCGCAGAACCCTAGGGCGGCGACAGAGCAATCCCCTCCAGGACTGGAGGCCCAACCTCCGCCGTGCTGGGAGCGCCCTAGGGTCTGGCTGCGCCGCGCTGGCGACGGGGTAGGCTCTGGGAACGGGCGCAGGCCCCGGGATCGGCCGCTGGGGCGTTGGGGCGTCCTGCCCTCGCTGCCCCGACCCTCCTGCTGCGGTCGCAGGGCCCTGGGGCACCGGGGAGTGGGCGGGTCTTCCCAGCGACCCGGAGCACAGGGGCGGGCGACGGCGTCCCCCCCATGGCCCTGCCAGGCCCCAGCGCCTGGCGCACCTGAGGTCTGGGCCAGGGAGCAGCTGGGGAACCGCGCGTCGCCTCGGGGAGCTCCCGGCCAGGCTGGCTCTGGGCAGAGGCCAGAGGGGCCCTGGCGCACCCTCCCAGCCCGCGGCGACCTAGCACCACCTTCCCCGCCAGCCCGCGACTCTCCTCGCCCTGGATCGCGGGAGTCTCATCCAGGCTGGAGTCTCCAGCAGGCGGCCGGGAGCTCTCCGAGGTGGCCGGGAGTGGCCGGTAGCCGTCTCCCTCGGCCAGGACGTGTCCAGCCGCTCAGTCTCCACGGCGGCGCAGACTGCACGCGCCCACCCTGGGCCTCGGACAGGGCTAGGGGGACGCAGACCCTGCCGTCTGGGGGTCCTGGGGCGGCCACGGGGCCGGCGACCCCAGAGCAAGTTGGAGCCCAGTACAGGCCAGAGAGCCGGTTTTGTTTTCTTCACAAAAATGACCTGACAGTGAATATACAAATAAATACAATTCTTTTCGTTAGTCCCTTCTTCCGTTGTCTCAGTGTTTCACTTCCAACATCAAAGCACCGCATTCCTGATTTGATCTTAATTTAATGACCTGCCTTTCTAGTGCTTTGAGGAAAGATGGGTGGGAGGTGGCACAAATTCAGTTCAATTTCGGTTACTTTAAAAATCGTGAGAGGGCCTGAAAGGCTCCATGCGGGTTCACAAGGAGAACAGCACCCTTTCTCCTCCAGGCCTTGGTGCACCTGCGGCAATATATTCTGGGTGGCAGACGGTGATTTATGTCTGAGAGCCCCCAACTCACTCCCCTTCCTCCCACCACCCCTCCTCTAAGGTGCGGCCTGACCTCAGTGGGGCTGCAGAACTGGCCCCGCCAAAGCTGAAGGCGGACCCACACTCTAAGCCCTAGAGTCTAGGGGGGTCATGAGAAGAACGCGTTTGTATTTGAGGTGCTGGTTCTTTTAGTCTACTGCTTCAGAAACTGGTAAGTTACTCGCCAGATTTTCATTCTATTTTTCTTTAAATTCCCTTCTTATTTCCAGGGCAGGAAAATGTATCTTCTAATTCTTGAAAATACTTTAGAAAAGTGTCTCTGCAATGATATGAGACTAGATTCAGCTAATTTGAAGAATGAATAATGATGTGAGGATTTTTTTCTTTTTTCTTTTTTTTTTGGTCATGAGATCTTAGACTTCATTTAATAATAAATTTCAATTTACATGATTTCAATAACATTTTCAGAGAAAACTTTTAAACATGACACAAAATATTTTTGAGAGACATGTTGATTGAAATCATTTATATATGACAAATGAGTATATTATTCATACAGAAGTTAGGGTTGTTTGGCTGATGAATAAAAAATATAATATATGTAAAATTCTCCAAGACCTACAAAATAGCTACACAATATAAATAGTTTAAAAATGATTTGCTGATCCTGCCAATACTTCTTTTAAAGTGCATTTCACATTTGTTATGTGTAAAACCTAATGTTCTGTGATAAGAATCTCATTTTCAATTTAAGGAACACCAAATTGTTATAGATTACACATTTAAGTGATTAGAATAAATATCCCATGCACTAAATTATCAAAGAAAATGTATTTTTAAACAAAATAGAGAAAGACTGTTATGGGAAACATGATTATTATAAAGAAAAACACATATTTCAGGAATTTAAAATAATATGGTAAGGTAGAAAATGATTTAAAAAACACCTGAGACTCTTGATTTCAGAAAGTCTAAATTTTGTTTTTTAAACTAAAACAGTAATTTATAATTTTACAGTACATAAATAGTATTTAAAATACTTTTGATTTCTAAATCCATTTTTAAAAAGTATTTAAAATTATAATACAAAAATAAAAATAGATCCTTAAAAATATTGTAGGTGTGTGTATAACGCATTTCTTCATGCATATATTTAAAGAAAACAACATTTTAAAGTAACATTGAGTGCATTTTGAAAACAGGATGTTTTGAGAGGTCAGCCTCCTAGTAAAGCATAGTAGTTGGCATTGAGATAATTTAAAAACAAAGACACTTGCACAGACAAATATGGACGACTCTAAGTTGAAATGTATTAACCACCAGTAGTTATTTTTTCAAGGAGAATATTTGGAAGAGCATCAGACACTAGTGAGAAGTCCTTATTCATCGTAAGAGAAGGTAAGTCTCTTGCAGCAATGGGGAAGTGAAACAACTGCATCTTAGTAGAACCCTCACCATCTACCCATGCATACTGGGTCTTAGTAGAGCCCTCACCATCTACCCATGCATACTGGAAGCAGAGTTTATCCCACAGGACAAATTCATGAACTGGGAAGATTCTTTAAGATAAGATTTTGCCGCATTGCTTATGTTAGATATAACATAAGCAATGCAAATGTAAGCAGTGCAAATGTAAGATCTAGCTATAAAATCAATGCCCTTATATTAAAATTGAGAAATGCTAAAATTATTTTTTCAAATTATTTCACTTTATTTCAAGAAAAATATGAATTCTTTAATCAAAGCAGAACAATGCAAGTCATTTCTTGTTTTGAAAAATAAATCACCAACACAACTCAGCTTTTATTATTAGTTCTCATGCCGGCTCATATGCCAATCAATCTGAAGCTTTTAAAATCCAAAAATAGGAACTCAATGATTAGAGAGAGTTGATATCCCACCAATGGCTTGACATGATTACATGAAGCCATGTGCTTATAAACCAAGTATGTGTTTCAGCAAACATTCCTGCTTGAAGGATTGGCTGACAAATATGTCACGATGTTTAGACTTTTCTTCCCCAAACTTCAAAGTTATAATTCAAGAATAGAAAAAGCCTCAAGGCTTCATTATTACTATTATTAGTTTTGTCCATTAAAAGTAGCATTTTGAAAAAATGCTGTTCATAAGTACAGGTACTTACAAACAGTGCAGTCTCCCTAGAGGTTAATCTGGTTTTCACTCTCTAGATTCTAGTATAGAAGATCTATTACTTTCAATCAACGTATTTGTAAAGATCTAATATTTTATTACTTACAGAATAATGCCATAAGGCACGTATTTAATAGTTGATGTTCAATATAGTATATATATTGTATTTTCATGACTAGATTCTATTCTTTTCAAAACTGAGCTAAAATTCCTTAGATTGAATGTTTGTAAGAAAGACTCATTACTGCATGAACAAGAATCTAACTTTTCTGAAAATGGCTAAATAATGCCATTATGTTCAGATGAAAGGAAACAAGATACTTCTGTGAAGAATATCCAGGTCATCTCTATTTTTGTTTAAAATCTCTTTCACATATTTTGTCAGTTACATACTACACATCTATTATAATATTTGGAAACTTTTCCTTGGGTTGTTTTGGAATTAAAAGTAGAACAATAATTCAGGTAATTCAGGTAAATGTTTGTTTCACAATCATATAACTTAGCAATGTCCTGTTCACATATTCTATAAGAAAAGTGCCTGTGTATATTTTAATGTATGAAAATAGGCTCCAATTAAATGAAAGAACAGCAACAGCCTGACAAAGCTCGCCTTTGTACCTGGATTCTACTGAGAAGGAAAATCAAGTGATCACTATCAAGTGATACTTTCTGATTTTATATTGCAAATATGTCTATACATATTTAGATCTAATGTGAACAAAAATTCAGGAAGCAGCCACTTGCTTTTCTTTTCTTTTTTTTCTTTTTACTGAGACAGAGTCTTGCTCTGTCACCCAGGCTGGAGTGCAGTGGCGTGATCTTGGCTCACTGCCAACCTCCACCACCCAGGTTCAAATGATTCTTCTGCCTCAGCCTCTCCAGTAGCTGGGATTATAGGTGTCTGCCACCAGGCCCAGCTAATTTTTTTTTTTTTTTTGTATTTTTAGTAGAGACAGGGTTTCGCCATCTTAGCCAGGCTGTTCTCGAACTCCTGACTGCAGGTGGTCTGCCCATCTTGGCCTCCCAAAGTGCCGGAATTACAGGCGGGAGCCACCGCGCCCTGCCCAGTTGGTTTTCATTCTGACACAGTGTGGAGCAGGTTCAGGGTAAGTTGTCACTGAGACGGAGCATTGGTGGCGCAGGATTCCGTGTGATTCACCCTCAGCTGCCAAGTGGCCAACTGCATGGAGCCGCCACGTGTCCTCGGTCAGTGCGGTGGGATGCACGCTGGCATTCTAGCAAGTCTGGCACAACATTAGCATATAATCTGCAACAGGGTGCTGTCAGGTACTGGGCACTTTCAAAACCCTCAAGAATCTGCCACACGTAACTGTATGTCTCCCTAATATGTTTCCATTCACACACTTTAGGAAGTGATATACCCACTTCAACCTTGCTCAGCCATTTCTGAAATTCCCATTTGGAATTGTCTTCAGAAATATGCCCAAAGAAAACCAGAAATCTAGTCTTTTGTTTTCTAACCTTTTTCACGTGTGATTCTCCACACCTTAACCTCGTCACTCCTCCAGTTGACTGTCCTTGTCTCCAAGTGGCTTTAGAGTATTAAAAAAGAAACAAATCTGAAAGATCACTTCCACCATTAAGAGTGCATTTTAAAAGGCCATTTCAAAAGAGTAGTGCCCCAGACATGGTGAGCACTAAGACAGACAGCGCCTCTGAGTGACACTGCGGAAAAACCAGGCTCACTCGTCCAGGCACTTTCACAAGAGTCAGTTACTTTTCCTCCCCTGGGTTTCCCAGTTTCCATGACGACAGCCTGTCCTGAATGTCCATCTTTGGGGTGAGGCTTGAGGCTTCCTTGTCTTTTGTCCTCCCCAGACTCAGATCCCATTACTTTTTTCAGGTCATCCCTTGTCTGACCTTATTCCCCATCCCCCTGTGCTGATGGCGGCTGGCCTCCAGCAGTCCTGGGGTCTGGTCCCCTCCATCCACCACCCTCAGCCTCGGTCATCTCTACCTTGTCCACTGGAACAGCTTCCTCTCCCTCCCTGAGAATTCCACCAACCCTTCCTCAGACCCATCAGAGGCTGGCTCCCTGTCATCCCATCAACCAAGGACACACAGGGGCGCCTCCAGACCTCCCTTGCGTCCCTTCCCCACACCAGGAGCCCCCGGTCAGCAGCTGCGAGGGCACCCTCACCCTCTCCTGTGCACTCTCTCCCCATCAAGGAACACTGGCTGGCTCAGCGGTGGGCTCTGGGTCTTTCATTTGTTTGAGGTCGAATGCTGAGTCCCTCACCTTCAGAACATGTGAGTGCTACGGACCGCTCATCATTTCACGCATGTGTACACGCACCATCTCTCACACACGCACACTTTCACACACGTGGAGAAAGGCAAGTACTTTCTAGGCAGCGTCACAGCAGTGGCTGCATCCTGTCAAGCTACTTTTCCATATTTTATTTCCTTTCACTCCCAGAGAAACCGTGGAATTCACGCGTTGTTTTTCTTCCAGTTTTACAGATGAGGAAACCAAAGTGTTGAGAGGTAAATGAAGTATCCGAAGCCGGTCAGTGCCAGAATCTCAATCCACACGCAGGCTCCTATGCAAACCCACACACTGAGGGCATGTTTCACAGAGGAGAGCTCCGTTCTCAGCTACAGACTCAGGCAGGCTTGGAGTCACTCCTCTCTGCAGCCTGAGCTCCTCGGGTCTCCGCCAGAGCCTCCAAGCCTCCCCCCAGTAATAGTATTAACAATAGTTACTATTCTTTGAATAGTAATTCAATAACAGTATCAGTCTTTCAAAAAGATAGTAGTCTTTATTCTCTATTTTCCATAGAAAGTGGTCACAGGCATTGTGTGAGCACTGCCGTTTCTGTGCTTCTACCACACACACTCTAAGAGGCCGGGGGTGTCTGCTCCGGCAGCTCCAGATGCACCTTCCAAGGGCGTCTCCTCCCCTCACTCAGCGGTGCCCCCAGGCCCTTCCTACCCGAAGTTCTGTGGCCACAGCCATGCAGACTTTATCCTACGCTCTGACCCACTCACAAAGCACTGCGGTTCTAGGTATGAAAGCTTCTCACTCTTAACTGACG